>NC_066513.1:859907-874907 GCF_024679095.1 Eriocheir sinensis
AAAAGATAAAAAGGGGAAAACATACAAAAAAAGGAGGAAAACGATGGAAACAAGCAAAAGGAGGAGGAGGAGTGGGAGGAGGAGGAGGAAAAAAAATGGAAATGGAGGCACTTTTGTGAGATGAATAGGAGGCTAACGATATACAGGCGGTGTTGACGGTGTTGACGGCGGTGGTGGTGATGATGGCCGCTAGTGGTGCTGTTACTGGTGAAAGGAGGAGGAGGAGGAGGAGGAGGAAAGCGACGACAAGGAAAACAATGAAGAAGAATTATTGGCTTAGAAGAGGTAGTAGTAGTAGTAGTAGTTATAGTGGTAGTAGTAGTAGTAGTAGTAGTAGTAGTAGTAATAATAATAATAATAATAATAATAATAATAATAATAATAATAATAATAATAATAATAATAATAATAATAATAATAATAATAATAATAAAAATAATAATAATAATAATAATAATAATAATAATAATAATAATAATAATAATAATAATAATAATAATAATAATAATAATAATAAAAATAATAATAATAATAATAATAATAATAATAATAATAATAATAATAATAATAATAATAATAATAATAATAATAATAATAAGTAATAATAATATGCGTACTTAACATCTGCTGCCTTCCGTATTTCTTTATTCAATATTAATTCTTTATTTATCATTTTATTCTCACACATGTATAAGAAAGCCACTGGTCCCCGAGGTGGTGGTGGTGGTGGTGGTGGTGGTGGAGATGGTGGAGATGGTGGAGATGGTGGTGGTGGTGGAGGTGGTAATAACATATCTACCGAGGGCGAGGAAGGTGTTAAGGATGACATTTTTGCGATGGTGGTGTTGATTGCAATAGTGTGGTGGTGGTGGTGGTGGTGATAGTATAGGTCTACAGAGGACGGTGGTGATGATAACGTAATTTCGTCCTGGTGGTGAGAGTAGTGGTGGTGGAGGTGATGATAGTGGTGGTGAAGTTAGTGGAGGTGATAATGGTTGCTGAGGATGGTTATACACAATTTCGTGGTGGTGGTGGTGGTGGAGTTGAGATGAAGATGATGGTGATAGGCAAATCCGTGGTAGTGGTGGTGGTGGTGGTGGTGGTGATGATGGTGGTGGCAGTGACGATGGTGATAACATTAGGTGGTGGCAACAGTGGTGGTGGTGTTGACGGAGGCGGTGTTGGCGGCAAGGGCGGTGGTGGCGGTGGTGGTGGTGGTGGTGTTGATAGCGGCGCCGTAAACTTGATGGAGGACAATGCCACATAACATTAGGGGGTCTTCAGGAGGGGGAGGAGGAGGAGGAGGAGGAGGAGAGGAAAGCGGGAGGGATGCCAAGTGAGGGAGAGAAAGAGGAAAGGACAAAAGATGGAGAGAGAGAGAGAACAAAACAGTAAAGAAAACGGAAAAAAATAAAAGAAAAAATAAATAAAAAGGAAATTACAGACACTTACAAGGGAGGGGGAGAGAGAGGAAGGGGAGAGAAAGAAAAGAGGGGAGATAACTGGGAGGGGAGATATTTAAGAGGAGGTCGGAGGCGAGGGGAGATGGTGGGGAAGGGAGGAAGTGATGGGGAGAAGGACTCAAGACTACTAAAGAAATGGGGAAAGGGAAGTAAGGGGAGCAGGACAGGGAGAGAAAGTACAATGGGGTGAAGGGAAGCTGGGGAGGGGAGGAAGTGGGGAGAGGGGAGAAGGTAAGGATAGAAGGGGGAGAAAGAAAAAAATAAAGATGAGGAGTGCTGAGGTAAAGGGACGAAGGGGAGGTTGGGGATGAGGGGAGAAGGGGAGGATAGCGGAAGGGGAAATGGGAAGACAATAATATGGAAGTAAAGGGAAGAAGGGGAGATAGGAAGGAGGGGAGAGGGGAAATAGGGAGGAGGGGAGAAGGGGAGGATAGAGGAGGGGGTAAAGGAAAGAGGGGAGGTTAGGGATGGCTGGGGTGGGGAAAGAGGGGAGATGGAAGGGGAAGAGGAAAGGGGGAGGAGAGGGGAGAAAGGGGGGAATCTGGTCTCTGTGTTCCGCTTAACGATCAAATTTAAGGGTCTATTCCCCCCCCCCCCCCTTCCTTCTCCTCTTCCTCCTTCTCCTCCTCCTTCTTTTCCTCTTCCTCCAGCACTACCGTAGAGACGAAACTGGGTCAGCCTTGCGTTTAGAGGAAGGAGGAGGAAGAGGAAGAAGGAAGAGGAGGAGGAGGAGGAGATATATTGGCATTGAAGGGACAAGAAAAGTCTATCTAAAAAAGGCGGTGCTCTCTCTCTCTCTCTCTCTCTCTCTCTCTCTCTCTCTCTCTCTCTCTCTCTCTCTCTCTCTCTCTCTCGCTCTCTCACGCAACACAAAGCCGCGTTCATCGCCTCGGAAGGTATTTACTGTATATTGTATTGCGTTGTGTGTTGCTATCTCTCTCTCTCTCTCTCTCTCTCTCTCTCTCTCTCTCTCTCTCTCTCTCTCTTGATCCTTCATTTGCTCTACATATCTTTACCTCCATCTCTCTCTCTCTCTATCTCCCTCCATCTCTCCATCTTCACCTTTTCTCCTATAATTCTAATTCATTCTATTACATTTTCTTATCTCTCCTTTATCAAATGTACATTCATCTCTCCCTTCATCTTATTTTATCTCCATCTGCCTTTCTTTCCCTCCTTCCTTTCCTCCATCTTTTACTTCTCCTCAGCACCTCTCTCAGCTTAGCACTCAAGTCTTAACCCTCAGCACACCTCAGCACTAACATTTTCCAGCCCTTTTAGCTCAGCACTCGTCATAACTCTTAGCACATAAATCAGCACACATTATCCAGCACTTTTAGCTCAGCAGTTGTCATATTTCTCCTCTCAGCACCTAACTCAGCACTCCTCCTCAGCAGCACTCTTGGGTCCGTGGCTCCCTCTCGGTAAGCACTCAGCACTCGCCCTCTTCGTGGTAAATTTAATAGAGCATTCATGTTGTGGGAAGATAAGAGAGACAGCTGGCTTCTCTCTCTCTCTCTCTCTCTCTCTCTCTCTCTCTCTCTCTCTCTCTCTCTCTCTCTCTCTCTCTCTCTCTCTCTCTCGCTCTCTTCCATCCTTACTCATCATCTTTGTTCTCTCCAGACACGCAAGCATTCATCTCTCTCTCTCTCTCTCTCTCTCTCTCTCTCTCTCTCTCTCTCTCTCTCTCTCTCTCTCTCTCTCTCTCTCTCTCTCTCTCTCTCTCTCTCTCTCTCTCTCTCTCTCTCTCTCCTGCTTCTCTTTTTTTCTTTTCATGTTTATTTTACATTCTTGCCATCTTTTTTTTTCTCATACTCCTCCTCCTCCCCCTCCTCCTCCTCCTCCTCCTCCTCCTCCTCCTCTTCCTCTTCCTCCTTCTTCTCCTCCTCTTCCTCCACAATATTCAGCCGAGTGGTGTCTCCTACCTTCTGTTTTACCTCCACATATCTCCTCATCATCTCTCTCTCTCTCTCTCTCTCTCTCTCTCTCTCTCTCTCTCTCTCTCTCTCTCTCTCTCTCTCTCTCTGCCGGTGTGACCACAGACTCAAATGTTCAGTGTGCTCTAATTACGGCCACAAAAGTCGACTCTGCAACAAATACACTCGCTAGAAATATGGCAAAGAAGGTGAAGCCAGCAGTGAAAACCCTAACAACTCTGAACACTCCAAGGACTGTCTTACCATAGATCACATTAATGGCCAATCCCTACTCGCAAACTTTGATGAAATAAAAATGTTAATGAGTGACAGAAATACAGACATTCTTTGCGTCAGTGAAACATGGCTCTCCCCTTACACTCCCGACACATACATCAACATTCCCAATTATAAAGTGTTCAGGTGCGACGGCGGAGGTGCAGGTGTCTGTCTCTATGTTAGTGATACCCTTGCTTCTGAAATAATAGACACTAAAATAACTAAACAAACAGGGACTGAAGACATATGGGTCCGAGTGCAGTGCAGGATATTACCATCCGTCATAGTTGGATGTATTTACAGACACCCAAAGGCTCTCGCTAATTCATATGATCATATAACTGAAACTATACGATCTATTATGCTTCATAAAAAAACATTCTTAGTACTAGGCGATCTAAATGACGACCTTCTCTCGCCTACCAGCAAACTCTCACGCTTACTAAAGAATAATAAACTAACACAACTAATAAGAAAACCCACACGACTAACCCCCACCACTGCTACACTACTGGATGTAATAATAACCAATAACCCTGACCTCATATTACACAGTGACGTAATCCCTATCGCTGATCACGAGCTTATCACAGCCACAGTCAATATGAAAAAGCCAAAACGAATACCAGTTATAAAAACATTCAGAGACTTAAAGTTATATGACAAAGATAAATTCTGCGAAAGCCTGCTAAACAACGTCACCGAACTGAATCAAATATTAAACACGGATAATGTTAATGACCAAGTGAGCATACTAACTTCAGTGTTCACCAGATGCTTAGACAACCTTGCTCCAATGGTAACACGTGAAATAAAACGGCCCCCTGCTCCCTGGATCAACAATGAAATTAATGAATGTATAAATCTCAGAAATACAACACAACGTAACCTCAAAAACAACAGAAAAGATAAAATACTACAAGATAGGTACAGATACCTGAAGAAACGCGTAAAAACCCTAATTAATATGTCCAAAAATAATTACTATCAGTCCCAACTCAAAGATTGCAAAGGTAATACGTCTGCCACCTGGAAAGTTGTAAAAGAATTAGTTCCCAATAAAAAGAACAGCTCAAACAATCAAATACCTGGCAGCTCAGAAACTTTGTGTGAAGATTTTAATACTTTTTTTGCTAACGTGGGGAAAAACACATACGAAAAGACACAATCTACGCTATTAAACATACAAAACAGTCTCCCAGTGGAAAATGCCATACACGACAGACACCCCGCAGACCACACACACGAAGAAAACGGTACACTCTTTCGCCCCACACCCACAGACACTGACACACTCACCTTAACGATAAAGAGCTTGCACGAAACAAAATCATTTGGATCCGATGGTATTCCTCTTCGTTTCCTCAAGGACTCTCTCTTCATTACCGCATATTACTTGACTCAAATAATAAACACTTCTATTGTTACCGGCATCTTTCCTACACAGTGGAAAAACGCTGTAGTTACCCCCCTATATAAAGCTGGCGACGTGAGTAATGCCGGTAATTATCGCCCAATATCCCTATTACCTATCTTCTCTAAAGTTATAGAAAAAATAGTTGCAAACCAATTAACTAAATACCTTGAAAATAACAAACACTTGTCCGACACTCAACATGGCTTTCGCCCCCCTCTCAACCAGCACTGCACTCACGGCCGTCACCGATAAACTATACGACAATATGGACACCAAGCAATTATCGCTGCTTACACTTTGTGACCTATCAAAAGCATTTGATAGTGTTAGCCATAAGATTCTCCTCCATAAACTCTCAAATGTTAAAGTAGACACATTTTGGTTCAAAGACTACTTATCGAACAGAACACAGACAGTACGGCTACAAAACCATCTCTCCACAAAGGCAAACCTACAATATGGCGTTCCACAAGGCTCCATTTTAGGGCCTATATTATTTACACTCTATGTAAACGATATGCATGAATACTTCGACGACTGCACACTGATACAATATGCAGACGACACACAGTTTCTCCATAGTGGGCCACTGAAGGATATAAATCTACTAGTGAAAAAAGTTGAAACCACCCTAAGCAAAGCCATGGTGTACTTTAATAAAAATGGTCTAATGTTAAACACCCAGAAAACCCAATGTATATTTATAGGAAGCAGACAACTAATATCAAGAATACCTGATAACACAACCATTCTCTTCCAGGATAGTAAGATCGAACCCTCAAACAATGTAAAGAATTTAGGATTGTATATACACCAATATTTAGTGTTTGATCACCATATAAGCGAAATCAGTAAGAAAATCCTAGGAACACTTATGTATGCAAATAGAATAAAACAATGTTTTGATAGACCCACAAGGCAGCTTATGGTAGAGTCACTAGTATTAAGTATACTAAACTATTGTAATACTATATGGGGGACAACTAACAATACGCTGCTAACTAAAGTACAGAAACTACAGAACTTCGCTGCCAAAATCGTAGAAGGGAAGGCCCAGAAATATGATCATGTAACTCCGATAATTAAGGAACTCAATTGGCTCAATGTTTCACAACAAATAACTTTTGACACAGCAGTGAATATATATAAACATCTACGCGGTCACTACCCTGAATATCTAATGCCTCTCCCCTCTGTAAACAGCATCACCAACAGCACAACACGCCAGCAGGGTAATCTGTATGTACCAAGAACACACACAGACACAGGAGCCAGACAACTTTCTGTACACGGGCCTACACTTTGGAACTCCCTGCCAACACATATAAGCACTGCCCACACCTTGCATAAATTCAAATATATTCTGAAAGAGTTCTTACTTAATCGAAACCGAAACAACTGATGAATAACTAATTATTTCATTGCAATAACCTATGTACTTTTTATGTATTTGGATGTAAGAATAACCACTTCTAGTGGAAATAAACTTATTATTATTATTATTATTATTACTCTCTCTCGTGGGCGGGGCGTGGGCTGCCTGTCTGTCTCTTTGTGGAAACCCGGTCCCTTGCTCCGCCCCCCTCCACACACACATCCAACACCCAGCACCCTAATTCACCCCTTCCAGCTTCACCCTTACACCCCCCATGCCCCCATCACCCCAACATCACCCCACTACACCCCATCCCTCTTTCCCCCACCCCTTCTCTAACTTCACCCTTACGCTCCGACACACTCACACCTACACCCCATCACCCCAATACACCCAAACATACCCACACCCTACGCGTACTCCCCCAACACCCCAATTCCCCCTCTACCTTCACCCGTACCTCCCTCAACCTCACCCCGCCCCTTAATCTTCACCTTTCACCCCCATCAAGAACCCGAAACACCCCAATATGCACCCCCAACACACCCTATCATATCCTCACCCCACTTAACATACCTTTCTCTACTTCAATCATCAACATTATTAACACATTATCAACGCACACTAACACTCTACAACGCTTTTCAACACACACTAACACACTCTACAACGCTTTTCAACACACACTAACACACTCTACAACGCTTTTTACTCTGCATCACTTTTCAACACTCTAAACACACCCATTTTCACGTCTAGCACCCTTGTGTGTGTGTGTGTGTGTGTGTGTGTGTGTGTGTGTGTGTGTGTAACCGCACCTCCCAATGCACTTCCGGTCCGCCATTTTTCTTCATAAATAAGCAAGGCGGTCTCTCTCTCTCTCTCTCTCTCTCTCTCTCTCTCTCTCTCTCTCTCTCTCTCTCTCTCTCTCTCTCTCTCTCTCTCCAGCAAGCTGATGCAAATAAGCGCGTGTGTGCGTGTGTGTGTGTGTGTGTGTGTGTGTGTGTGTGTGTGTGTGTGTGTGTGTGAGAGAGAGAGAGAGAGAGAGAGAGAGAGAGAGCGCAAATGGAGAAAAATACATAACATACAGAAAGTCATTGAGTGAAAGATCAGATAATATTTTCAGGTTATAAAAAAACATATCAGATAAAACGCAAATATATCTTCATAACACCCAAATCTCTCTCTCTCTCTCTCTCTCTCTCTCTCTCTCTCTCTCTCTCTCTCTCTCTCTCTCTCTCTCTCTCTCTCTCTCTCTCTCTCTCTCTCTCTCTCTTCTTTTTTTATTTCATTTATCTTCTTTAGTTTCTTTTTTTTTCCTCCCTCTCGTTTCCTTTCTCTCCTTCTCACTCTTCCTTCACTTCTTCTCTTCTCTTCTTCTTTCTCTTCATCTCTTTCTCTTCATCCTATTCACACTCTCCTATTCTCGCTGCCCTTCTCTTTTTTTCCTATCCTTATTTCTCTTTTCCACTTATTCGTCCTCCATGCCCTTCCTAACTCTCCTCTTCTCTTTCCCTCCTTTCTCTCTCTCCCTTGTATTCTTTCTCGTCTTTTCTTCTCTCTAATCTTCCATTCTCCACTTTTTTCTTTTCTTCTTTTTTACCTTCTCCTGTAACCCTCCTCGTTCACCTCTCACTCCCTCACTCTCCCTCCCCTTTCCTTATCTCCTCCTTATCTCCACTCCTCCACTGTTCCTTCTCTCCCCCTCTCTCTCTCCCTCCCTTCCCTCCCTTTCCTTTCCTCCTTCCCATTACACTTAATCAGAGTCATTCAAGTTGTAATTAATGGCCCTCTTACTGCCTTTCCTTAACAGTAGCGTCGAGAACCTATGAATAGTAATGATAATAATGGTAGTAGTAGTAGTAGTAGTAGTAGTAGTAGTAGTAGTAGTAGTAGTAAGAAAAAGTGGAAGATGATGATGAGGCAGAAGAAGAAGAAGATGAAGAAGAAGAAGAAAAAAAAAGATGCAACAACAGTAACAACAACAATAACAATAACAAAAAGAACATCAACAAGAAGAACATGCAGAAAAAAATGAGAAAAAAAAATTAGAAGTCTGAAGTGTGTGTGTGTGTGTGTGTGTGTGTGTGTGTGTGTGTGTGTGTGTGTGTGTGTGTGTGTGTGTGTGTGTGTGTGTGTGTGTGTGTGTGTGTGTGTGTGTGTAGTGTGTGGAGGATCATGGCCCCCGTGCACACTCCGTCACCCCCTCACGCTACCGTCGCCAACACAACATCTGCCAACGATCATTTGAAGAGTCTCAGGAAGAAATATTGTTAAGTGTCGAATTAATGTCCTAACGACCTACCCTACCCTTACCCTGCCTTACCCTGCCTTACCCTACCTTACCCTGCCTTACCCTGCCTTACCTTACCTTACCCTACCTTACCCTGCCTTCCCCTACCTTTCCCTGCCCTACCTTCCCCTGCCTTACCCTGCCTTACCTTACCCTACCTTACCTTTCCCTGCTTCACCTTGCCTTACCTTACCTTACGCTGCCTTCCCCTACCTTTTACTCTACCTTCCCTTCCCTTGCCTTGCCTTGCCCTGCCTTTCCTTACCTTCGCCTGCCTTACCCTACCTTATCCTACCTTACCCTGCCCTACCTTACCATACCCTGCCCTACCTCCCATACCCTACCTTACCCTACATTACTACGCCTCCTGCCCTACCTTACCATACCCTGCCCTGCCTCTCATACCCTACATTACTTCGCCTTCCCCTGCCTTACCCTATCCTACCTTCCCTTACCGCACCTTACCCTGCCATACACTGCCCTACCCTACCTTATTCTACCCTACCCTGTTACCCTGCCCTACCCTGCCGTACCCAAACTTACCCTACCTTACATACCATAGCCTACCTTACCCTGCCCTGTCTAACGCCCTGCCCTACCCTACCTGCCTTATCTTACTCTACCCTGCCTTACCATACCCTACCTACCTTAAACTACCCTACCATGCCCTGCCTAACTATGCCCTGTCTTGGCTTTTCTCTCCCCCTTGCAATATATGTCCTACCCACCCTGTCTCTTCACCCTACCCCTGTCTCTTCACCCTGCCCCTGTCTCTTCACCTTGCCCCTGTCTCTTCACCCTTCCCTTGTCTCCTCACCCTGCCCCTGTTTCTTCACCCTTCCCCTGTCTCTTCACCCTGCCACTGTCCCTTCACCCTGCCCGTCTCTTCATCCTTGCATACTCTCTTCACCATAACCAATCTCCTGTCACCCTATGCAGTAGATCTAATTTGGGGCTCCCTTTCTCACCCTGATCCCTCCCTCTCTCACTCTTTTGTTTCTCCCCATCCATCTCTCCTCTCCCCATCCCTGATCCTTCCCTCTCTCCCTCTTTTGTTTCTCCCCATCCATCTCTCCTCTCCCCATCCCTGATCCTTCCCTCTCTCCCTCTTCTGTTTCTCCCCATCCCTTACACCTCCACCACCATCACTCATCACCACACCTGCACAATCTCCTATTGACCATTCCCTGTCATCCATCACCCATCACCACCACCATCACCACCTCATATAATCACCATCACCACAACAGACAGTACAATCTCCCACCTCAATCACCCTACCCTTTCTCAACACCTGCATAACCCATCACTCACCATTCATTGTCATTCATCACCACCCTCATCACCGTCTCACACCATCCCTTTCACCAGTACCATCACCATCAACCTCCCATTTCTCAATACCAGCACAGCCCATCACTCCGCTTTCTCTGTTCCCCATCACCACCAACACCACCACCACAACCATCACCGCCTTCACCACTACCACCACCGTCACCACTACCTTCCCCTCATCCACACACCCACACACACAAGCATACCAGCCTCTTCCTCCTCCGATCAATTCTAAATAATTCTGACTGGACTGAAATCACGGCGGAAACAGATATTGATAAATCTTGGGGGGCCTTCACCACAATATTGAACAATGCCATAAGCATATGCGTACCCTATCGTAACAGACGTTCAGCTTCTAAGAAGAAACCCAAATGGTGGAATAACGAAATTCAAAATAGCCTATCTCTAAAAAAACGCGTATACAGTAGGTACATATCATCTCAGAGCGAGGCTGACAAACTAGAGTTGGACAGAATTCGCCGCGAAACCAAGAAATTAATAAAACGAAGCAAGAAAAATCTTGAAGAATATATAGCGGAAACAAGTAAATCTAATCCTAAAGAATTTTTCAGCTATGTAAATAATAAAAAGTCACTCACTTGTGGTATCGGACCGCTTGCAAATGAAAATGGTAACCACACGAACGATGAAAATGAAATGGCTACAATCCTAAATAACTTTTTCGCATCCGTATTTACCGACGAAGATTGTTTATCACCTCAACCGCCGGAGGTTAGAAGGACCGAAAAGATGTTACGTGGCGTGCTCATCGTAGAAAGTGACATTTTACGCACAATTGAAAAGATTAAAGTAAGCGAAGCTCCTGGTCCAGACAAAATTACCCCTAGGGTCTTAAAAAAAAAATCAAACATCAAATTTATAAACCGCTTTCCATCATATTCAATAAATCTTTAACAGCTGGAAAAGTTCCGTCGGATTGGAAACTTGCAAATGTCACACCAATTTTCAAAAAGGGGGACAAGTCTCATCCAGGAAACTATCGACCAATTAGCCTGACATCTATTGTTTGTAAGTTAATGGAGACTATCATTCGCGACAATATGGTGAAATTCTTCGAAGAAAATAATATAATAAATAATTCGCAACATGGCTTCCGTAGTAAACGTTCGTGTTTGACTAACTTACTTGATTTTTTTCACTATATTTTTGAGGTGTTCGATGAAAGCAGATCAGTAGATATCATATATCTGGATTTTCAAAAGGCATTTGATAAGGTCCCCCACCAACGATTGCTCAACAAACTACTGGCGCACGGTATCTCGGGTAACATTCACAATTGGCTTGCGGACTGGCTCTCTGAGCGGAAACAGAGAGTAGTTCTAAACGGTGTTACATCTAACTGGCTCGATGTCAAAAGCGGCGTACCTCAAGGATCAGTGCTTGGCCCCATGCTCTTCTTAATTTATGTTAATGATATCGATGATGGGCTCATTTGCAAAGTATCAAAATTTGCTGATGACACAAAAATTGCTAGTAAAGTAACTGCGATACTCGACGAAGAAGCTTTACAATCAGATATGGATCGACTTGCACGTCGGGCCAATCAATGGCAAATGAAATTTAACGTTGAGAAATGTAAAGTGTTGCACATCGGAAAAAATAACAATTGCGTTCGGTACGTAATGAATGGCCAACAACTTTCTGCAGTAAGTAAAGAAAAGGATCTTGGAATCACTATATCAAGCGATTTAAAGCCCGGTCAGCATTGTTCAGAGGTAGTTAAAACTGCAAACAAATTGGTTGGCTTCATCGGACGAGTCTTTAATAATAAATCGGAAAAGGTAATATTAAAACTGTATAATTCGTTGGTTCGACCCCGTCTAGAGTACTGTGTACAGTTTTGGTCTCCCTACTACAGAAAAGACATAGAAAAGTTGGAACGGGTCCAACGAAGAGTAACAAAGATGATTCCTAGGTTGAGAAATTTGTCATATGAACAAAGGCTTAAAGAAGTAAATTTATTCAGCCTATCAAAACGAAGAATGCGAGGCGATCTAATAGAAGTGTTTAAAATGTTCAAAGGATTCAGTGATATTAATGCGGAAGATTACTTTACAATTGATCGATCAAATAGAACAAGAAGAAATCACAATTTGAAGATAAGTGGTAAAAGATTCTCGTCGCACGAAGCTAAACACTTCTTCTTCAATCGAGTTGTTAATGTTTGGAACTCTCTACCTTGTGATGTCGTTGATAGTACAACAGTTACGGCCTTCAAGAATAGATTAGACAAGTGTTTTGAATCCAACCAGCAACTAAGATATTACTCATTGTCGTAATAACGTTAAGTTCTTTCGAATACTGGTGTCCTTGTCCGCTTTTATTGCCCGGTTAGTGGTAGCAGTAATGGTAGTTCTTTCCTCTTTCCTACATAAATTCCATGCAGTTTTTCCATGCTGCATGGTTCTTTTTCCTTTCCTGCCAGCTTTGGCTGGAGGGATGGTGGGGAGGAGCCTTCGCCTTTGCTGTCCTTCATCTTCCACCTTTGATTAGATAGTTAGTGTAGCTTGTCACAAACAACCTCGAAAGGACCAGCAGGTCTGCTGTTGTTTGTTCTTCCTTTGTGTTCCTTTGTGTTCCTCTTCCTCTTCCTCCTTCCCATCTTGCGTGCCTTCCTCCCTCCAAACACTCTCTCTCTCTCTCTCTCTCTCTCTCTCTCTCTCTCTCTCTCTCTCTCTCTCTCTCTCTCTCTCTCTCTCTCTCTCTCTCTCTCTCTCTCTCTCTCTCTCTCTCTCTCTCTCAACGCGGTGCCGTCTCCGTACACTTATCATACACTTAACTACACTTAACATCACTTTACATAGAACATAAGAAGGCGAGTCTCCTGGCGTGTTCCTGCAGGCTTGGAGCTGCTGGTGGTGGTGGTGGTCTCTGTGTTTCTGTCTGTCTCTCTCTCTCTCTCTCTCTCTCTGTGTGTGTGTGTGTGTGTGTGTGTGTGTGTGTGTGTGTGTGTGTGTGTGTGTGTGTGTGTGTGTGTTTCTTTGTGTCATTCCGTCTTTTATGTCTTTCTGTCTTTCTCTGTCTATTTCTCATTGTATCTTAGTCGTTCTCTCTCTCTCTCTCTCTCTCTCTCTCTCTCTCTCTCTCTCTCTCTCTCTCTCTCTCTCTCTCTCTCTCTCTCTCTCTCTCTCTCTCTCTCAAGCAGTCAGTCAGTCCTTTCCTTCCTCAGCGAGACACAACACACCCGCCCCAGGTCAGGCCACGCCCCCCCCCCACCCCCCGCCCACCCCATTCTCCCCCCAGCCCCTCCCCCACCCCACCACGTTCCCACTTTGCATGCACCCAAACACCCAACCCTCGCCCATCCTCCACCCCTTCACCCCACACGCCCTCATCCCTTCCTTCACCCCTTTCCTTACCCACCCACTCAAATGCTGTGCTCTGATGCAGGTGTGTGAGAGAGAGGTGAATGAGGAGGAGGAGGAGGAGGAGGAGGAGGAGGAGGAGGAGGTGATACTTAACGTCACTCAGTCCATATTTGGTGTTACTATGAACCTTTGCAAGTGGTGGTGGTGGTGGTGGTGAAGGTGGTAGCAGAAGTAGGAAGAGGAGGAGGAGAAGGAAGAGGAGGAAGAGTAGACATGACACACACACACACACACACACACACACACACACACACACACACACACACACACACACACACACACACAACCACCACCACCACCACCGGCTAAATCTGAACGTTGTGTTGTTTCTCTCTCCCATCCACCACCACCACCATCATCATCATCACCACCACCACCATCACCACCAGAGAGACGTGGGTGAGGGAGGAGTGAGTGACCCTGCCTGCAGTCAACACCACCATCACCGCCTTGCACCACCACCACCTTACATGGACACTGTACCACCCACCACCACCACCACCCACCACCACTGCCTTCAACTGTCACCACCACCCAGCACCCTCCTCGCAACCCACACCACCATCATCACCACAATCATCACCTTTCTCTATGGTAGAATTTCGTTTTTTTATTTTTTTATCGTTGTTCTAATAAGACAAAAACAGAGACAGATAAAGAAACAGACAGAGAAAAGACAGACTGACAGAGACAGACAAAGATACAGAAACAAACAAAGACACAGACAGACATAAACCACTGTGACCCTGCATCAAGAACCACCACCACCATCACCACCATCACCACCATCGGCATCACCACCACCACCACGAGGCTCAGCGGTCACCCCTACCTCAGGCAACCTCTCCCCCCGCCATGAACCAGACACACACACACACAAGCATACCAGACATGACTCCTCTTTCCTCTTAACGGTGCGGTATTCTTGTCTCCTAAAACACAACCAAAATTAACTCGGGATTTAATCTACTCTGATTCTCTTCAATAATTATATCTAAGGGCGAGATATTTTTGTCCTTCTTAACAACCAAAAACTAACCACGTGTTTTTCTCTTCAATAATTATATCTAACAGCACAGTATTCTTCTCCCTCTTATCTTGTCTCTCTTAACAAACAGAATTAAGCTTGAGGCAGTGATTCAATTGACATTTTTTTTCGTTAATAATTGTACAGAACAGCGAAGTAATCTTATTCCAATTATTATCAGCATCAAACTCACGTAATAATTAAATTTTATTGAGTTTCTTCCGAGTGAATAATTTTGCTAATAGATTAATAGATAGATAACCAGAAATTGTAAGCGCAAAGTTACCTCCACGCATTTGCAAGAGAACGAAAATTAGACAAAAAATGACAGACTGGGAAATAGCTGATATAAGAAGACCCAAGACCAACAGAGTCAAACTTAAGGCAGTGTTTCAACTGACTGTTTTTCTCGTTAGTAATTATATGTATCGGCTTGGTATTCTTGTCTCCCTTACTAATAGAACCAAACTTACGGTAATGATAAAATTAACTGTGTTTCTCCT
>NC_066513.1:879907-904907 GCF_024679095.1 Eriocheir sinensis
TCCTTTCCACCTCACAACAACACACCACCACCACCACCATCATCACCACCACCACCACCACCACCACAACAACAACAACACAAACAAAGCCCCACTCTACTTTCCGTCCCTCCCCTTAGTTTTCCCCTCTCTTCCCCTCTCCTTATCTCTCTCCCTCCCTTCAAATTTCCTCAACCTCTCTCTCTCTCTCTCTCTCTCTCTCTCTCTCTCTCTCTCTCTCTCTCTCTCTCTCTCTCTCCATCCGGCCTATCTTGTTATTTTATTTCTCTTCTCATTCCTTAAAGAAGAAGAAGAAGAAGAAGAAGAAGAAGAAGAAGAAGAAAATTATGATGATGATGATGATGATGATAGTGATGATTATTGTGGAAATACTAGTGCTGATGGTGTAAGGTACTAATGTATATAATAACAGGTAGCTATGAATGTAAGGAATGCAAGAGTTGAAACGCAAGCTCTATATGGGTGCCACCGGATGTTTAGAAAAACCTAGGTTGTTTTTAGCCTTGAGAGTGACGCCTCATCTGGCAAATACTGAAGGTGACGCCGGCTGATTCGAGATTATCACCAGGACTTGAGGCTGTGAGGGCAGAACAAGACGGGCGAGGCGAACAGCAAGAAGTGTGCCTCGCAGGTGTCGGCTTTTGACGTTTCCATAACCAGGGAGAGAGAGAGCGAAGACAGACGTGAAGGCAATCCGCTCGGCCATATCTACATCACCTCCAATACACAACTTACGGTAAGGCCTTTTGTTACGTCACTGACTTCAATCCACTCTGAGGTGCAAGTAACGGTGACTCCAGCCCAGACAGCGAGGTAACAGTGTGAGCCTGAATGCCATTAACAATCGATACTTTTGTTACCCTGAACAGACCTATAAACCAGCTACCAAAAAGGCCAACAATGGTGACGGTAGTAGTAGTAGTAGTAGTAGTAGTAGTAGTAGTAGTAGTAGTAGTAGTAGTAGTAGTAGTAGTAGAATAAATAATAACTTTTGAATATAAGAGGAAGGAGGAGGAAGAGGAAGGAGAAGGAAGAAGAAAAGAAAGAAACATTGGAATAGAAATGGGAGAAGAAAGAGAAAGAAGACGAGGAGGAGGAGGAGGAGGAGGAGGAGGAGGAGGAGGAGGAGGAGGAATAAATATCTGAGGAGGATTTGGTATCGGCGGAGTAGGAAATGGCAAAAGAATAAGTGAGAGGAGGAGGAGGAGGAGGAGGAGGAGGAGGAGGAGGAGGAGGAGGAGGAGGAGGAGGAGGGATAAAAGTAATGTGGAGGAAAGTATTGGAGGAGAATTTGCAGGATACTCTAAGCTTTCGAAGGGAAGAGGAAGGAAGGAAGGGAAGGGAAGGGAAGGGAACGGGAGGAAGGAAGGAAAGGGAACGGGAAGAGAAGGGTAGGAAACGGGGGAGACGGAAGGAAAGGGAAGAGGGGGGAGAGATGGGAAGGGAAGGGAGGGGAAGGGAGAAGGGATTGGAAAAGGAAAAGGGAGGAAAAGGAAGGTAAAGGAATTGAAGGTAAGGGAAGGGAAGAGATGGAAAGTGAAAGGAAAGGAAAAGAAGGGAAGAGGAGAGAATGGAAGGGAAAGGAAACGAAAGAGGGAATAGGAGGGAAGGGAGGAGGAAAAAAAAAGGAAGGGGGAAGACATGGGCATAGGGGTGATAGAATTGGACAGGCAAACATTTTTCGGGCACAGTAACCACCGCGGCAGCCTGGCAGGACTACTGAACTGGCGGCTCGTGAGGCAAACCCTTCCCCTGAGTGGCGTATTCCTCCCTCTCCCCTTCCTCTCTTCTTTTCTCCCCCCTCCCTTCCCTCCTATTCCCTTGCTATCCCTTCCCTCCCCTTCCATCCGATCCACTCCTTTTCCCTTCCCTTCCCTTCCTTTCCCTTACCCTACCTTACATTCACTATACTTTCCATTCCTTTTCCTTTCAGTAACGGCCATTTGTATTTAGTATTACATTAAAAGACCACAGCCAATACTCACGACTTACAGTAGTTCAATGTGATATTTCAGGCTTCACGTAATACTTGGAAATATGGGTATAATTTAGCAATTCATCTTCACACACACACACACACACACACACACACACACACACACACACACACACAATGCTGTCACCCCCTCACACACACACACACCCCGCCCATCCGTTCCCTTCCGCTCCCATGTCACACAATACGCAGCACTCATACCTTACATAATTCTTGGACCATCTATCCGCCATTTGTGAACCTGGGATAATAACTTGACATGCCTTGATAGCTGTGACTGATGACAAAGGTAATGAGCAGGAATGTACTGGAGGAGAATTTGCAGCAAACTAAGCCAGGGGTTCCCGACCAGGGGGAAGTTCAGGTTTTCAGGAGGAGGAGGAGGAGGAGGAGGAGGAGGAGGGAATTGGGACCACAGATTGGCAGACTCAAACTGTTAGAATATTGATCTTTTTATTGCCTTAGGCACAAAACGCAGCTTGCATCGGTTACCTGCTGCAAGCAGCCTATCAAACCGTTCATCACAAGCTCCTGGACCGTCAGGTGGTTCAAAATAGATAACCCATAGAAAGGGCTGCCACAAAGAAAAGACATAGGCGCCACCGAGTTGTCCGTCTGCAAGTCTACTCTTTACGCTTCGTCCAGCCTCCTGTCACGCGTAGCCCCTCTCCCTCCACCCCTTGATGAAGCGACGCCGCTGCACCCCTGCCGGGCCCCCCACTCACGCAGATGATGTGTGGCTTATACTTGCAGTTCTTAAGTTGTGAGCACTAAACTTAACAGTCTTCAGTGGTCCGCGCTTCTGAGAGGTCACGCTGGGTATTCTCTCCGCTAGCTCCTGTGTTTTTTGACACTTTTTGTGAGTATTTTGTTGGTTTCGCTTTCACACTGCTTAGAGTCTAAGCTTTCGAAGGGAAGAGGGAGGATATCAAAGTCTCGATATATCCCATACCTTCTCCCTTCCCCGCAAAAATATAAAAGTAAATTAAAACAAAAATTGTACTGCTCTTCCGACACAATGACAAAGCGAAACTATAATACATAAAAAAAAATAGTTTCGTTCACACTCGATCAGAACACGACCTTAACCTCACCCACACAAACAAACAAACAAATAGGCAAATAAATAAATGAAGCAGCAAGGTGAGCACGACCGTCGCGAAACACAGCAGCTGAACGAACGCACGGCAACACAATACCTGTCTGGCCGCTCCGATGTCATTCATCATTGGCACTCCCACCATTGCACTCGTCCAGCCATGCTTGAAGCACATCCTCTCACTCCCACACTCACATCCTTTCATGTAATCCTTCCCTTCCCCCCGGGCACCCTCCCCTCACCCTGTACTTCACTATATAAACCGCAGCTTCACCGCGTCGCCCACACACCCATACGACTACTTCTACAGGTGAACAGGTAAGTGAGTGAGAGAGAGAGAGAGAGAGAGAGAGAGAGAGAGAGAGAGAGAGAGAGAGAGAGAGAGAGAGAATCACCACCACAACCTAGCCCTCCTTTCTTTCCGGCAGAGACAACATGAAGGGCCCGGCGTTAATAGTGGTGATGGTGGTGATGGCGGTGGTGGTGATGGCGGTGGTGGTGACGGGCCGCGTGCAGACACCCCCCCCATATGACCCCGAAACTTTCTGGCCCGAATTCTTCAATAACGTTAGTGAGTATAAAGACGAGAGTGAGGGAGGGAGGAAGGAGGATGGATATGCTCAAAGGGAGGGAGGGAGGGAAAGGGAAGGGAAGGGAAGGGAAGGAAGCAGGGAGTGAGGGGAAAGGAGGGAAGGGAAAGATGTGCCTGAGAGAGGATGGGAGGTAAGGAAATAAAAGGAAAAAGTAGGTTGTGAGTGTGAGAAAGCAACTCCCACCAGGGCAAAAAAAAATACCCCCCACAGCTCCTACGAAAGCCATGTCAGATGTGTGTGCTTGGGGGGAAAATGTTTGCTAATATGGCCCTAAACGTCTTCACTGCCTCAGCCGCTGACGTGTGCCGCAACAAGGAGGAGCTGTGTAAGACCAACACCTTCTGCTATGCCATCATCGCCCCCGAGAAGATAGAGACGGAGGAGGCCGCCGCCATCGCGAGGACCAACGCGACATTGTGTGCCGCGGAGGCCGGGTTTACGAATGCTGACTTCTCCACCTTAACTGTCAGTAAGTGAATATGTGTGTGTGTGTGTGTGTGTGTGTGTGGGGGGGGGGGGGGGGGGGAGACGGTACTCATTACTCAAGGGTTAATGGTCCTTATTCTCAGACGCATTCGCCTCACAACTATTGCCCAAGGCCACATAGGACTTTTGGAACGGAATTCTTCACTCTTTTTTTCTTTTTTCCTTGATTTTCTTCATTTCAATCTTCTTCAATTTTTTTATTTTTTTTATTTTCAATCTTCTTCAATTCTTTTATTTTTTTATTTTTAGTCTATCATCAAGGAGGTTACTCGGATTCTCATGAGTGTTTTCTTTTCACGTTCATGTTGCAGACGCCTCGTCAAACTATCACTAGGCTCATAAAACTACCCATGGAAACACAACCTCTGTCAAAGCCACATCCGGTGTAGGTGTGTGAGCCCCGAAATGTTTGAGGATGTGGCCCTGTGCGTCCATTTTAGGTTCTTGGTACAGATTAAGGTCAAACTCCCAGAAGGATCATAATAAATTTACAATTGGAAATGCTCAAAACTCTTCCGTGTGCTTGGACGCCGATATGTTTGAGAATGTGGTTTTGGTTCCAAGGCTTCCAAGGGTGTGGTTCTGGTTCTGGTTCCCTGTAGCTCTGGTTTCAAGCAAGCCCCGAGTCTACCTTTCTCTCCCTCTCCACGCGTGACAGAGAGCATCCTGGACGCCGAGAAGGAGGACGTAGAATTCAACTTTGTGAAGTTCTTTGGGCAGTTCGGTGTGACCAGAGACCAACTGCCGCTAATGCTGGAGTGCCTTTTAAACATGGCTGAGCATGTGAGTGGTACATGTCTGTTACCTGTCCGCATCTTGTTGCATTGGGGGGGAAGGGGGAGAGTTTTGACATGTTCGGGACAAAGTGGTATCGTAGCAAGTCAGACAGAAGTGACGCCAATTCTGAAATGCTGTTTGACCCTGAGTGGAGAGGTGAGTGCTACCTGTCTGTTACCTGTATACGAATCTTGTTGCATAAAGGGGGGGGTTCGACATGTTCAGGACCTAGTGATATCGTAGCAAGTCAGACAGAAGTGACGCCAATTCTGAAGTGCTGTTTGACCGTGAGTGGAGCGGTGAGTGCTACCTGTCTGTTGCCTGTATACGAATCTTGTTGCATAGGGGGGGAGGGGGGAGGGTTTTGACATGTTCAGGACCTTGTGGAAGCTTAGCAAGTCAGACAGGAGGTGACGCCAATCCTGAAGTGCTTTTTGACCCTGAGTGGAGCGGTGAGTGCTACCTGTCTGTTACCTGTACACATCTTGTTGCATAGGGGGGAAGGGGGGAGTGCTGTGACATGCTCGGAACCTGGTGGAGTCTTAGTCAGTCAGTCGTCGTGAAGGATAAGGTTGTTTCTGAGAGTCTAAATAGTCAGCTTGTTGTGTTACGAGCAGCAATGAAGTGAGACCTAAAACAGAAGCTGGCGGTGATTTAAAATGATTTGTAGTTTGTGCTGTTTTGTGATTTACAGTATTTTCTTCATCATTTGCTCTTGTGTGGACTAATATTTTCGGTACTAATATAAATTGTACTGTGCCTTATTTGTATTGAATGTACAAAATGGTCAATAAACTTACTAATTAACTCTCCCTCTCCCTCTCCCTCTCCCTCTTTCTCCCATACAGCTTCCCAGGTTGAAGGAATGTCTGGTCTCAAGTCACGGCGAGTCCCCCTAGGCCCACCCCCCCACCCACGGCCAAGGACTCCCCCCATCATCCCTAAAGAAATGAGGGATACACGGCCGACCCAAGGACCCCTCACAGGATTATGAGCTGGAAATCATCTCTCTCTCTCTCTCTCTCTCTCTCTCTCTCTCTCTCTCTCTCTCTCTCTCTCTCTCTCTCTCTCTCTCTCTCTCTCTCTCTCTCTCTCTCTCTCTTAGACATCTACAAAACACTGACTCTCCCTTCATTATCTACTTCTTAACGCACTCTCTCCCTTCTCTTCAAATTAAATTAAATAAAAACTATATATATAAAATGACGCCACGCAAAATATAAAGTTACAAAAAAAAGCGGTAGTAGTTGCTGAAGAAGACTCATATAACCTTCTCCTCCTCCTTTTCTTCTTTTTGTTCCTCCTCCTCCTCCTCCTCCTCCTCCTCGTCATCCTCATCCTCTTCCTTCTCTTTCTCTTCCTACTCCTCCTGCTTCCACGACAATCACAAGGTCATGGTAAACATCCTCCCTCCCCCCTACCCCCCCCCCCCACACACACACAGTCACCAGGAAACCGTATCCCCATTTCCTTGACGGTGTGGGCGTGAGCGTGGGCGTGGGCGTGGGGGTAGAGGGAGGGAGGTGTCTCAAATAAAAGCAAAACTAACTGCAATGTCTGTGTGTTTTAATATTCCGTCCTTGTTGATTTTGATAGTAGTAGTAGTAGTAGTAGTAGTAGTAGTAGTAGTAGTAGTAGTAGTAGTGGTGGTGGTGGTGGTGGTGGTGGTGGTAGTAGTAGTAGTAGTAGTAGTAGTAGAAGTAGTAGTAATAGCTATTAGTCCAAGAGCCAGCACAAGATTTATTTACCCGAAGAGTGCAAATGGTTTGCAATTATTTTTTGTTTCTACATGGTATTAGAGTCTCAGAAAGGTGAGTCTTACAAAATTCCAGTGGTGGGTGTGGGTGTGATGACGTCATCAATATGGCGGCCGGGCTACAGCGAGCTTGCCACATTCTATAAAGCATAACTTCTCAATCGTTTGTGATAGAAGGATAGGATTTTTTCCATAAGGTTGCTAATGAAATTCCCAATATCTTTTATTGATATGCATTTTTACCCAACTTTGATAGTTTTGTTGGAAATTACATTAAAACAAGAAAAAATGGTAATCTCGTTTACTCATTGTCTAGTTTAGCCTCTATGTACAAAGAAACCATAATACTTATGAAAAAATTGTCACGAACAAAAAAGTTTCCTTCTTTTGTAAGAATCAACATGATATATAACAATATATAATTTTAACAAAGGTTGATGGTAAAGAAGCATAATTCCTAACACAATCTGGATCCATACCAGGATTTTTAAGAGGAAAGCACTTTAATAGATGTAAACGAATACATATCTTGTTATCTCTAGCCCTTGAAAGGTGTCTTTTTCATAAGTTTATAGAACACATTCCAGAAACAGCAGAACTGGAGGAACTTGAAGACCAGGTCAGAAATTTAAACAGAAGTCTATCTCAAGAAAGTTTCAAGAATTTTGCAAATAGCTCAAACATAATACAAATACATCATGGTTTCAAAGCATTCCAAGAAAAAACAAGATCTGGAATTCATGGTAAAACTGCTCAATTTTATCAACAATACATTGACCTTGTCAATGTATACAAGTACTTTAGCAGAGCCTACAGAACAAATAACGTTGAAATGTACACACATGCTTTGGAGAAAATGATACCAGCATTTTTTTCAGGTAAAAGACTGAATTATGCTCGATGGATGACAGTTTACCTGCTAAAGCTTCTGAATATAGAAAACGAAGCCCCTGATATAAAGCATGCACTTTCTCAAGGAGGATTGAGCATAAGGCGCACTACAAACTCTTTTTCTAGAGTACCAGTCGATATGGCACTTGAGCAGACTATCAATGCTGATGCTGCTTCAAGGTTCACAGGTATCACAGCATTCGCAAACTCTGAGTCTGCAAGGTCTCGATGGATGATCACTAGGTCAGTAAGAAGTGAAATTGTGAGCAGCTTGCTAGAAAGCAGTGGAATCACAAAAACTCCAGATACAAAGCATGATTTGCAAGAAGGTCGAATTAAGAAAGATCACAGAGATATTGATAAAATTATTTCAGCCTTGAATAGTTTCTCAAATCCTTTCGAAAATTTGGATCCTAATACACCTCTAAGGAATATTTCAAATGGACAGGCAATCAATGAGGTTGTCACTGCGGATCTTCTTTCATTTTCTTCCAAAGGGGAAAACGCAGCTAGAAAATTTAAAGAATTGTACGTAGAGGATCCGAAAAACATTGAGAAGCCTATACCTCGGACTCTGGTAAAGAACTGTGCATCCTCCATTGCATCAAGTCAGAGGAATAGGGAAGGAAAGAAGCTAGTAGTCACCAAATGCACACTGGATGCTTTCGGAAGAATCCTTCATATGGCTGCTATTAATAACTATAATGTAATGAAAGTTATGGAGTATCCTCTCACACCTGTGCCATTCTCTCTATCTGATATTGGTGGATTTATGAACAAAACAGATAAAAGTAAGTTAATGCACAAGCTAGAAAAGTATCAACGTATGGACTTTGAGCAAAGTGCAAACACGGGTAAACCTTACATAGACGTGGCTGTGTATGATGCTATGTTTCTGCTGCATACATTGAAATTGCCAGAAACGTACGGAAATCTGGCATATAAATTATTGGAGATTGCTGTTCGTTCTACATCAGCCAAGGAACTGCATATGTTGTTTGACACTTATGACTATAAAACTATTAAAGATTGTGAGCATGACCGGCGATCATCTGTACCAACTGGAGACATAACAGTAACAGGAGCAGATCAGAAAACTCCCAAAAAGTTATTGGATGCGTTCAGAAGTAAGCACTTTAAAGAATCACTAATATGTTTTCTGCAAAAAGAATGGAAAAGTCAGAAATATGCTCCCCTTCTTAGAGACAAAGTTCTCTATGTTGGAATAGATTCTAAATGCTACAAATACATGTACAAAGATAATTTAGAAGTTTCAGAACTACCTGATCTTGCTTGTGATCATCAAGAGGCGGACACAAAGATAATATGGCACATTAAATATGCATCAAGTCTTAATGATAAGGAAAAAAATATTTTGGTTCGGTCAAATGACACTGATGTTCTAGTACTATTAATCTACCATCAAAAGCATTTCAAGAACTCCCAGATTTGGTTTGATTGTGGTGTGTCTTCAAATAATAGCAGAAGGATGATTGATGTAACTTGCATTAAACAGGAACTCGGGCACGATCTTGTTCATGCATTGCCTGCCTATCATGCATTTACAGGATCTGACTACACAGCAGCATTTGCAAGACAAGGAAAGGTGAAACCCTTTGAAATCATGCTTAAACATCCTAAATACCAAAAATGTTTCTGTCACCTTGGTGAATCTATATCACTTATAAGTAATGAAGTCATTGTTGGGATAGAGAAATTTGTATGTGCAATGTATGGCAAGCCTGGATCATCTTCTGTGTCTGATGTGAGATACAGCTTCTTTTTGAGAAAAACTACCCCTAACAAACAATCTTCATCTAAAGTGAAAGGAATGGACCCAACAATGATACCTCCATCTAAAGCTGTTTTGCTGCAAAAAATTAGAAGAAGCAATGCAGTCGCATGGATATGGAAGCGAGCAGTTTGTCGGAAACCGGATATGGGTCTTGATCCTAGCAAACATGGATGGCATGTAGAAAATGACAGGTATCGCATACATTGGTATGATGGTCCAATGTTACCAGAAAACCTGGAAACTATCATAGAAAAAGACCCAGCCGCAGAGAATGAAGAAAGTGACTCATGTTCCGATGATAGCAGTTCCGATGAAAGCTGTGAGGAGGAAAATCTATAAAACTTAGGTTCTTTCAGTGATTTCTAAATCAGTTCATATTCTCTATTCCTGTAATCTACGTATTAATATAATATTGTGTTCAGCTTATTTTGAGAAGGAAACTAATAACTAATAACTTACGCTAAATTCCCATAATTATCCAATATGGGCTTATGTTCGATGCTTGATGTTATTTTTGTGTTAGGAATTATGCTTCTTTACCATCAACCTTTGTTAAAATTATATATTGTTATATATCATGTTGATCCTTACAAAAGAAGGAAACTTTTTTGTTCGTGACAATTTTTTCATAAGTATTATGGTTTCTTTGTACATAGAGGCTAAACTAGACAATGAGTAAACGAGATTACCATTTTTTCTTGTTTTAATGTAATTTCCAACAAAACTATCAAAGTTGGGTAAAAATGCATATCAATAAAAGATATTGGGAATTTCATTAGCAACCTTATGGAAAAAATCCTATCCTTCTATCACAAACCATTGAGAAGTTATGCTTTATAGAATGTGGCAAGCTCGCGGTAGCCCGGCCGCCATATTGATGACGTCATCACACCCACACCCACCACTGGAATTTTGTAAGACTCACCTTTCTGAGACTCTAATACCATGTAGAAACAAAAAATAATTGCAAACCATTTGCACTCTTTGGGGTAAATAAATCCTTGCTGGCTCTTGGACTATATGGAGCCCTCCATGATTATGTGTCGGGAAAATAAACATGGGTGGAGGTATCATTTATGTAGTAATAGTAGTAGTAGTAATAGTAGTAGTAGTAGTAGTAGTAGTAGTAGTAGTAGTAAGTAGTAGTAGTAGCAGTCATAGTAGTGTGGGGTTAAGGGTTCTCTCCCACAGCCAGGCTTAATAAAGGGTCAATTTTCATTTTTATTTCGTTCGTTTCTCCCTTCCTCGCTTTTTCTTTTCCTTCTTCTAATCTACTTTCTGCTTGACGCTTCTTTCTTTTCTTTCTTTCTTTCCTTCCTTTCTTCCATCTTCCTCACTCTATACCTCTTTTACTTTATTCATCCTTTCTACATTTATAATTCTTCCTTCCTTTCTTAATTACTTTCTCTCAATTCTTTCATTTATTTTCTTTGTCTTCTGGGTCACATTTACTCACTGACTTTCCTTCACGGCAGATGAGCACCGCGGCCAATGGGAGTCTATAGCGTATGACCCCAACTTCACCTTTTAGCAGTGAGGACCGGGTACACACAGCTACATAGCCCACTCTCCTAACACCACACAATCACCTCACCTCATCCTCCATATCCTTGCTCTTGCCACGGCCGAGCCTCCATTCAGCCAGACGACACGAGCAACAAACGTGACAAACAGGTAAACAAAACGCGGAGAGGGACGGAAGGAGGGAAGTGAGAGAGCGTTAACAGAGAGGAACAGAAGACAGACGAAAAAAGGAATGAAAGGAAAGGAATAAGGAAAAGACGAGGTTGGGATGAGGAGGGAAAGACGGAGGGATGAGAGATGAAAGAGGGAAGGAACAGATAGAGGAGGAAGAGGAGAGAGAGGAGATAAAGAGGAGAGAAGACTGTATGAAGAGAGAGGAGAGAAAGTGAGGGAGGAGATAACAGAAAAGGAGTATTGCGCTCTCTCTCTCTCTCTCTCTCTCTCTCTCTCTCTCTCTCTCTCTCTCTCTCTCTTCCCTTTTTCCTCTCCCGTCCAGTCTGTCGCAGCGGCCATTTACATTATTGCTTTACTCTCTCTCTCTCTCTCTCTCTTCTTTCGCCTTCTCTTTTTTATCTCGTCTTTTGAATGTATGTTCTTCTTTTTCTTCTTCTTCTCCTCCTTCATCTTTTTCTTTCTCTTCTCCTTCTTCTTCTTCTTCTTCTTCCTCCTCCTCCTCCTCCTCCGACTAATATCCACAAGTCCAACACGAGCGAGACGATTGGAGGAGGAGGAAGAGGAGGAGGAGGAGGAGGAGGCTTTGGTCTGGACTCAAGCCAGGAGGAAAGCGACTCTCCCTCCCCACGCGATTATCCTCCTCCTCCTCCTCTTCCTCTTTCTCCTTCCTTCCTTATTTCCTGACTCGCCTTTCTCTCTCTTACTTCCTGATTTACTAGTAACTTTTTTTTATCATTTCTCTTCCTTTCTTCGTTAATTCTTTCCCTCTCCATCTTTTTTATATTCCTTGTTTTTGCTTTCTATTTCCTCTTTTCCTATCTTTTCATCTTTCTTATTTCGTTTGTTTTCCTTTTCCTTCTTCCTTCTTTCCTCTCTATTTTCTTCATTTCTTTTTTTTATGATTTCTGTCTTTATTTCTCTTAATTTTCTCTTCGTTTCTCCCATTCTCTCTTTCTTCTCCTTCTCCTATTCTACTTTCTGCTTGACGTTTTTCTTTCCTTCCTTCCTTTCTTCCATCTTCCTCTCTCTATTCCTCCTTTACTCTAGTTTCTGTTCTTCCTTCCTTTCTTCGTTTCTTTCTCTCAATTCCTTCATTTATTTTCTTTGTCTTCTGTGTCACTTTCTCTCTCTCTCTCTCCTTCTTCCTCATTTATCATCGGTTTCTCTCTTCCTTCATCTTCTTTATCTCTCTTCTTTTACCCTCCTTTATCATCATGCATCATTATTTTCTTCTTTGCTCTCCTCTTTTTCTTTCTCCATTCTCTCCATTCTTATCTTTTCCTATATTTATTTTTCGTGTGTGTGTGTGTGTGTGTGTGTGTGTGTGTGTGTGTGTGTGTGTGTGTGTGTGTGTGTGTGTGTGTGTGTGTGGAAGGAGCCGTTTGCGTTTTTTATTTTTATTTTTTGCCATAAAGGATAATCTCTATCGAACGTGATGTTGTGGGTCTACGAGGAGGAGGAGGAGGAGGAGGAGAGGGAGGAGGAGAGAGAGGAGGAGAGGGAGGAGGAGGAGGAGGAAAAAGAAATGGAAGAAAAGGAAAATGGCTGGGATTATAAAGATGAGAAAGAGGAGGAGGAGGAGGAGGAGGAGGAGGAGGAGGAGGAGGACTAAGAAGAAGAGGGAGAAGAGGAGAAGAAAAAGAAGAAAAAGAGGAAAAGAGAGGAATAAAAAAATAATAAAATGAAGGGTGTGAGGAATGAAAGAAGAACTAGGAGGAGGAGGAGGAGGAGGAGGAGGAGGAGGATAAACAAACAAATAACACTATATATTGGAGATTAGGCAA
Source organism: Eriocheir sinensis (assembly GCF_024679095.1). Taxonomy (NCBI): domain Eukaryota; kingdom Metazoa; phylum Arthropoda; class Malacostraca; order Decapoda; family Varunidae; genus Eriocheir; species Eriocheir sinensis. The sequence continues at coordinate 892,783 of NC_066513.1, forward strand.
GTGTAAAAATGTACACACACACACACACACACACACACACACACACACACACACACACACACACACACACACACACACGGAACGAGACCCTAAACAAACAAACACAGTCATGATGTAAGCGATGCAGTGTCGTGTGTAAAATGCAAGCGTGTACGTATCTTGACACACACACACACACACACACACACACACACACACACACACACACACTAGCAATCTGGCAACACGCATACAAATCAGTGAAATAAGTCCAAAATATAGCTTAGCATACGGCAACGTGACATTTCCCGCTGATAAACCGTTGATAGATAGATAGATAAATATTTAACTGAAGGCAGCTCACAGATTCCCTGAGTCACATAATCTGTACGTCCTTTGATTGAATAATATCATAACGAGAAAAGCATCGCTCGTCCAGATGGATACAAAACTCATATATTCCCTCGGTCATATTTTAAGGATATGCCTCAGCCCACAATTTCAACCACGTTTCTTTTTTTTATTATCACGAGGTCAAGGTTTTAAGCTACTAATAGTTCGCGGGTCAAGACGGTTCAAGTGGACAGTGTGCCGGCCAGCGCGGGTCTCGGGCTCCCGCACCGTCACGCTGAGGTTCTCTGAAAATAAATTGTGGGTAACGTGTGGCTGCCTGGGAGTATTACAACGGATAAAGACAACAATAGCCTGTATTTCCCCCTCTGCCAAATCTACTAATAGTGACGCCACGTGGATCCAGACATAGGCGGCCCGGCACACCTGTCTTCATGGGCCTCCTCAGGTGTGGTGCCGCGCTGCGCTGACCTGGCCACTGCTAGTAAGGCCGACGAGTCAATGAAAGCTTCCCTGACCACCACTCCGCCCGCCCTAGCAAGGGTGAATGTGCACCACTGAGCTTTATGTGCACGGGGCACCACCGCGCGGCCCTGCACACTCCTGCCTGTCCAGCAAATGGGGGCACGGCCAGCAGCAGTGCCCAGTGTGTGCCGTGCCGACCACGTGCTGCCCCAGGAGCCTCAGGGCAGGGCGGGGTGGGGAGGGGAGGGGCGGTGGTCTCAGCCTCGCGGGGCCGCCACGGTCAGCCAGGAGGACAACATTACGTCTGGCGGGACATGCGGCACTAACCCGATCACGCATAATCTGCCCCGCTGACTGTGCGGCGTCACGAGACCGCCGCGGCCCACGCCCAGGACACCCGGACTACCCCTCTGCCCTTCCCCCCAATGACTGCCTGCCACCATCGCCCTGACTACTCGCCGCATGTCAACGCCCCCCCTTATCCTGGCTGTCGGCTGCCTCCACCATCGCCACCCACCTCCACCACTGCCCGCCAAACCTACACCCCCCATTCTCACTGTTGCCGGCTCCGCCACCACCACGACGTGCCGCCCTGCGGGTCACAGCCGTCTCGACACATGCTCCACCCCGCGTCGCCGCCACAAGGGCCCCGCTGTGTTGGGGCAGCTGCTCGGTGCGAGAGGGGCTGGAAGCTGATATCTGTGTCGAGGAAGTCACACGTACGCCCGGCACCCCCTCCCCCTCCCTGCAACACCGTCACCTCACCTCCAGCCCCGGTAGTGCTGCACCACCACCACCACCACCACGTCCAGACTTCCCCCGTCGGCCTACAAGAGCCAGACGCGGCACACAGCCTGGCACGCGACGGCGGCACACACCACGCCCCTCCCCGCCCCGCCCCGCCCTCCACACAGGCCGCCCGCCACCTACCACTCCTCAGAGACACGCCAGTCCTCGTCGACAAGCCGACTTAGTAGGCGTCTGCCGATAGTCTGTTTGTCGGCACCCTCTCAGGCACGCCACCCGAAAAAGGCCCACGGTGCCTCCGCGGAGGGACAAAATCTCTAAACCACCACCGCTCGGCGACACACCGGGGCGAGTCAATAACCAGCCGTACCCGAGAAAGGAGAGGAAGGGTCAGGGACAAGGGGTGGGGGGGAGGCTGGGGAGGGGGCAGGGACTAGGGCTGGGGAAGGGGCGGGAAGGAAGGAAGGAAGGGTGTGCGTCCAACGTCCCGGGATCATGACTCGCCGCGGCCGTTGTGTAATGCTCGGCGTGTTCCCGCGGTCACGAACACGGGGCGGGGCAGGGCGCCACCCACACCTCAACCACCATCGCCTATATAGCCCCCCCAGCCGCCTAACCCACCCCAGCCCCATCACCTACCTCCCCTCCCTCGAACAGCAGCCCCTTCCAAGACTTACCAGCCTCCCCGCCTAGCCCCACCACACAGCAGACCTAACACAGCCCCTTCAGGTGACTAACCCCACGCCCTGTCCCGCCAAGACCCACCCAAGATTGTCGTACTAAGAACATTGCATTTATCAGTTTCAGTCCCACAACTATCTCACCCACGCAAATAACGATGTTCAATTAGTGTTAATGTTAAAAACCGATAATTGTAATTTTTTTTTCCAACAGTCACGGGTCGGAAACTGGAAAATAACGCTGGACCCACCCCAAGGCAGCCCCATCAACCTTGCCAATCTCAAATCAGCCCCATCCGATACATAACTCCACCAGCAGCCCAGTCCCTCACTCTCCCAGCCCTTTTAGAGATCTCCCCCCCCCCCTCCCAATCAGCCCCATCCGATACATAACTCCACTAGCAGCCCAGTCCCTCACTCTCCCAGCCCTTTTAGAGATCCCCCCCCCCCAATCAGCCCCATCCGATACATAACTCCACAAGCAGCCCAGTCCCTCACCCAAAAATAAATTAAGAGAAAGGATACAACGAGATAAATCATGAAGGTGGTAAAAGGAAAGAGAAAATAAATAAAGTGAACAATAAATGAGAGGTTTAAAGAGAGAGGAGAAATGAGAGAAAGGAAAAAAATAAGACAAAATGAGATAAATGAGACAAGAGAGAAGAAGGAGGAGAGGAGTGATGAAGAGAAGGGGAAAGAGATAACTAATGAGAGCGAGATAAGGAGAAGAGGAAAAGTGGGAGGAGGAGGAGGAGGAGGACGAGGAGGAGGAGGAGGAAGAAGAGGAGGATTAAGTGGTAAGAGCAATTAAGAGACAAAAACGGAGTGATGTAAAGAGAGAGAGAGAGAGAGAGAGAGAGAGAGAGAGAGAGAGAGAGAGAGAGAGAGAGAGAGAGAGAGAGAGAGAGAGAATGAAGCAGGGAACATGTAATAATGAGCATTTTGACCTTAATTACTGACCTTTACCTTACCTTACCTTACCTTACCTTTCCCTCTCACACCGGCTACGCATGGCACTCAGTATGTTATCCTTTTCAATACCAAAGGAAGCAACGACCTAGAGCAGTTGGTCCAGCACCCTACACGTATTCCCGACCGTCTTGGAGATCGGCCCAACATTCTAGACCTCTTCCTTACCTCAAACCCTTCTGCTTATTCTGTCAAACTGTTCTCTTCGTTGGGTTCCTCCGATCACAATCTTATTTCTGCATCCTGTCCTATCGCTTCTGTACACCCTCTGGACCCACCGAAGAGGCGATGCTTCTGGCATTTTGCTTCAGCTCGGTGGGACGACCTGAGGATGTACTTTTCCGATTTCCCGTGGAATGATTATTGCTTCCAGGATAGAGACCCCTCTGTGTGTGCTCAGCGCATCACGGAGGTGATTGTCTCTGGAATGGAGGCATACATTCCTCGTTCTTTCTCTACTCCTCACGCTAAAAAGCCTTGGTTTAATCACGCTTGTTCTCGTGCTGTCAATGATAGAGAGGTAGCTCACAAAAGGTACCAGAGCCTTCAAACTAATGCTAATTATGAACTTTACATTTCTGCCCGAAATCGTGCCAAATCTATTCTCCGACTAACCAAAAATTCTTTCATTAATAGAAAATGTCAAAACCTTGCTTTCCCTAACTCTTCCCGTGACTTCTGGCATCTAGCCAAAAACATCTCCTACAACTTCACTTCTTCATCTTTCCCTCCACTCCTCAGTCCTGACGGCAACACTGCCGTCTCATCTATCTCTAAGGCTGAACTGTTCTCTCAAACTTTTTCTAAAAACTCCACTCTGGACGATTCTGGGCATATTCCTCCTACTCATCCCCCCTCTGACTCCTTTATGCCTGTTATAAAGATTCTTCAAAATGATGTTTTCTATGCCCTCTCTGGCCTCAATCCTCAGAAGGCTTATGGACCTGATGGAGTGCCTCCTATTGTCCTTAAAAACTGTGCCTCCGTGCTGTCACCCTGCCTGGTCAAACTCTTTCGCCTCTGCCTGTCAACATCTACCTTTCCTTCTTGCTGGAAGTATGCCTTCATACAGCCCAGCCTGTGCCTAAGAAGGGTGACCGCTCCAATCCCTCAAACTACCGTCCTATAGCTTTACTTTCTTGTCTATCTAAAGCTTTTGAATCAATCCTTAACCGGAAGATTCAAAAGCACCTTTCCACTTCTGACCTTCTATCTGATCGCCAGTATGGGTTCCGCAAGGGGCGTTCTACTGGTGATCTCCTAGCCTTCTTAACTGACTCTTGGTCATCCTCTTAGCCGTTTCGGTGAAACCTTTGCTATTGCGCTGGACATATCAAAAGCTTTTGATAGGGTCTGGCACAAATCTTTGCTTTCCAAATTACCCTCCTACGTTTTCTATCCTTCTCTCTGTACCTTTATCTCCAGTTTCCTCTCTGACCGTTCTATTTCTGCTGTGGTAGACGGTCACTGTTCTTCCCTTAAACCTATTCATACTGGTGTCCCACAGGGTTCTGTCCTATCTCCCACTCTCTTTCTGTTGTTCATTGATGATCTTCTTTCCAAAACAAACTGTCCTATCCATTCCTACGCCGATGATTCCACTCTGCATTACTCAACTTCTTTTAATAGAAGACCCACCCTTCAGGAACTTAACGACTCAAGGTTGGAGGCTGCAGAACGCTTAGCCTCAGCCCTTACTATTATTTCCGATTGGGGCAAGAAGAACCTGGTGTCCTTCAACGCCTCAAAAACACAGTTTCTCCACCTATCCACTCGACACAATCTTCCAAACAACTATCCCCTATTCTTTGACAACACCCAGCTATCACCTTCCTCAACACTAACCATCCTCGGTCTATCCTTAACTCAAAATCTCAACTGGAAACTTCATATCTCATCTCTTACTAAATCAGCTTCCTCGAGGCTGGGCGTTCTGTACCGTCTCCGCCAGTTCTTCTCCCCTGCACAGTTGCTGTCCATATACAGGGGCCTTGTCCGCCCTCGTATTGAGTATGCATCTCATGTGTGGGGGGGCTCCACTCACACAGCTCTTCTGGACAGAGTGGAGGCTAAGGCTCTTCGTCTCATCAGCACTCCTCCTCATACTGATAGTCTTCTACCTCTTAAATTCCGCCGCAATGTTGCCTCTCTTTCTATCTTCTATCGATATTTCCACGCTGACTGCTCTTCTGAACTTGCTAACTGCCTGCCTCCCCCCCTCCCGCGGCCCCGCTGCACTCGACTTTCTACTCATGCTCATCCCTATACTGTCCAAACCCCTTATGTAAGAGTTAACCAGCATCTTCACTCTTTCATCCCTCACGCTGGTAAACTCTGGAACAATCTTCCTTCATCTGTATTTCCTCCTGCCTACGACTTGAACTCTTTCAAGAGGAGGGTATCAGGACACCTCTCCTCCTGTATTTGATCTTCCTTTCGGCCACCTCTATTGTTTTACTTTAGGAGCAGCGAGTAGCGGCCTTTTTTTTTATTATTGATTTCTTTTTTTGTGTGCCCTTGAGCTGCCTCCTTTGTTGTAAAAAAAAAAAAAAAAAAATTCTAAGACGTATTTTTTGCATAACGGACATTCTTACTATGGCTGCCTTTTCTACAGTAAGGGACGCAGCTCAAGGGCAACATACATAAAATAAATACAAACAAAAAGGTCCACTAGCACTGCCCCTCTTGTTGACCCCTGAGCAAACGTGGGAAGCAAACTGTAAAGAAGACTACGAAGAAGACTATGAAGAAGACTACGAAGAAGACTATGAAGAAGACTATGAAGAAGACTACGAAGAAGACTATGAAGAAGACTACGAAGAAGACTATGAAGAAGACTATGAAGAAGACTATGAAGAAGACTACGAAGAGGACTATGAAGAAGACTATGAAGAAGAAAGCGTGGAAGAGAGATGTAATAAAGACTAGGCAAGTGAGTTAACTGAAAGTTAAATAAGAGAAAGAGATACAATGAGATAAATAAAACAGTGAGACAAATTATGATCGCGGTAAAAGAAAGAGAGGATAAAGAAAGTGAGTAATAAAGGAGAGGTTTAAAGAGAAAGGAATAATGAGAGAAAAAGGAGAAGATAAGAGACGAAATGAGAGAAATGCGGCAAAAGAGAGGAAGGAAGCAGTGGGAACGGGGGAAAAATATACATATATAAATGGGGGAGGAAGGAAGAGAACAAGGAAGATAGGGAGGGAGGGAGGGAGGGAGGAAAAGAAGAAGGGAGGGAGGGAGGCAAGAAAGTGATGGAGGGAGGGAGGGAGGAGGAAAGAACAAGGAAGGTAGGGAGGCAGGAAAGAGATGGAGGGAGGGGGAGGGAGGAGGAGGAAGGGAGGGAGGGAGGGAGGAAAAGAACAAGGAAGGTAGGGAGGCAGGAAAGAGATGGAGGGAGGGAGGAAGGGAGGGAGGGAGGGAGGAAAAGAACAAGGAAGGTAGGGAGGCAGGAAAGAGATGGTGGGAGGGAGGAAGGGAGGGAGGGAGGGAGGAAAAGAACAAGGAAGGTAGGGAGGCAGGAAAGAGATGGAGGGAAGGAGGGAGGGAGGGAGGAAAAGAACAAGGAAGGGAGGGAGGCAGGAAAGAGAGGGAGGGAGGGAGGAAAAGAACAAGGAAGGTAGGGAGGCAGGAAAGAGATGGAGGGAGGGAGGGAGGAAAAAGATGGAGGGAGGGAGAGAAGGAGGAATGAGAAGGCAGAAAAGGCACACACACACACACACACACACACACACACACACACACGCCGGAGAAGAACCAGCGTGGGGAAGCAGACCATAAAGGTGCCGGCAGGTAAGGACACGAATCACTCATTACGAGGCATACGATCCAAGCAGCTTCTGGTTAATGACGGGGTAATGACCTGTGACCTGATGGCGGAGGACTCGGTGAGGGCAATGATGGACTGGGTTAACGAAGAGATAATGGAGTAGCTAATGGCTGATGAAAGTAAGGGGTGAGTAATGACGTCCTTTAATTAACGAGGGAAAGGAGTGGTGATGGAGTGGTGCAACGATGTAATGACTAACGACGGGTGCTTTAGCGAGGAGGGAGACATGACACTGGTTTAACGATGAAAACGAGAAGACTTAGTGGCTTAACGAGAGCTTGGAGTAATGACACAGTGACTTAACGAGATGACAGTGTAACGACGGAGTGGTTTAACGATTGGAACGAGTATTGGTGTAGTGGCTTAACGAGTTTGGAGTAATGAAAGTGACTTAACGAGATGACAGTGTAACGGCGGAGTGGTTTAACGATTGGAACGAGTATTGATGTAGTGGTTTAACGAGAGCTTGGAGTAATGACATAGTGACTTAACGAGATGACAGTGTAACGACGGAGTGGTTTAACGATTGGAACGAGTATTGATGTAGTGGCTTAACGAGAGCTTGGAGTAATGACAGTGACTTAACGAGATGACAGCGTAACGGCAGAATGGTTTAACGATTGGAGTGAGTAACGACATAGTGGCTTAACGAGAGCTTGGAGTAATGACAGTGACTTAACGAGATGACAGTGTAACGACGGAGTGGTTTAACGATTGGAACGAGTATTGATGTAGTGGCTTAACGAGAGCTTGGAGTAATGACAGTGACTTAACGAGATGACAGTGTAACGGCGGAGTGGTTTAACGATTAGAACGAGTATTGATGTAGTGGCTTAACGAGAGTTTGGAGTAATGACAGTGACTTAACGAGATGACAGTGTAACGACGGAGTGGTTTAACGATTGGAGCGAGTATTGATGAAGTGGCTTAACGACAGCTTGGAGTAATGACACAGTGACTTAACGAGATGACAGTGTAACGACGGAGTGGTTTAATGAGTGGAGTGAGTAATGTCATAGTGGCTTAACGAGACCTTGGAGTAATGACAGTGTAACGACGGAGTGGTTTAACGAGTGGAACGAGTAACGACATAGTGGCTTAACAAGACCTTGGAGTAATGACAGTAACAACGGAGTGGTTTAACGAAAAGGGAATAATCATGGAGAGGTTTAACGAAAGGTGACTTATAACGGAGTGGTTTGACGAGGTAATGGAGTAATGGGCTAATAAACGAAAAGAGTGACTCAATAATAATATGTAGCGGAGTTGTGAGCAGGAGTAACAAGAGGAGTTTTAATGGTAGTGTATGGATGGAGTGGGGAGTGCGGGTAGGAGTGGGGAAGATTTGAAAGGGAAAGAGAAAGTAAGGAAGGAGTAGGAAGGAGTAGGAATAAAAAAGGCAAGGTAAGAAAGGAGTAGGTAAGAGATGGATGGAGTAGGGAGGATATGGATGGAGAAAAGAGGAGTAGGGATGGAGTAGGGGAGTATTTATGGAGTAGGAAAGATGTAGATGGAGTATGGATGAAAAAGTGGGAGTAATGAGGGAACAGAAGGAGTAGGAGAGTAAGGATTAAATAAAGGGAGAAAGAACGCCAGGAAGGGAGTAGGGAGTATATGAACGGAAGAAAGAAGCTAAAGGAAAAAAAAGGGAGTAGGGGAGAGTAAGGTCAAAGCAAAGGGAGAAAGAAAGGGTAAAGAAGGGAGTAACAAGGGAGACTATGGGAGTAAGGAAGGTACTGAGGGGGTAAAAGGATGGAGTAGGAAGGGAGTAGGGAGTGGAGGGAGTGGAGGGAGTATTTCAAGGGCAGTAAGACCAAGGCGACCGTGACCATGCAACCCAAATGAGTCAGGGAGGAAAGGAGAGAGGGAGAGAGTGGGGGAAAGAGAGGGAGGAAGGGAGAGAGGGAGAGTGGGGGAAAGAGAGGGAGGGAGGGAGGGAGAGAAGGGAGGAAGGAAGCAGTGGAAATGGAAAAATATATATAAATGGAGGAGGAAAGAAAAGAACAAGGAAGAGAGGGAGGGAGGAAAGAGATGGAGGAATGGAGGGAAGGAGGGAAGGAATGAGAAGGGAGAATAAGGAAGGGAAGGGGAGGGGAGAAGAGGAGGAAGAGGTAGGGAGAGGAAAAGGATAGAACGAATGAAGGGAAGAAGAGAAGGGGAGAGGGAGTGGGAGAGGGAAGAGGGAAACTAAAGGGAGAGGAGGAAAGGAGAGGTAAAAGAGGCGGAAGAGGAAGAGGAGGAAGGGGAAGTGGTGAGTCACGAGTCACGCTAAACAGTGTGTGTGTGTGTGTGTGTGTGTGTGTGTGTGTGTAGTTCCCGCTGTGGTTGGGACGCGTGGCGGGGTGGTTATAGGGGTCGGGGAGGAGGGAAGACATGGGATGGGGAGGATAGGGGGAAGGGGATGGGGGAGGAAGCGTGACAAGGTGAAGGGATGGGAGTGTGTTTCATCATGTGAGGGAGGGAGAGAGGAGGAGGAGGAGGAGGAGGAAGAGGAGCAGGAGGAGGAGGAGGAGGAGGAGGAGGAGGAAGAGGAGCAGGAGGAGGAGGAGGAGGAGGTATAAGTAAATGGGAAGAAATAGGAATATGAGATGAAAGATATGGGTAATGAGAGAGAGAGAGAGAGAGAGAGAGAGAGAGAGAGAGAGAGAGAGAGAGAGAGAGAGAGAGAGAGAGAGAGAGAGAGAGAGAATGTGGATGACGTTGGGAAATGCCTTTGTCATGCGGTGGACTAATACAGAGTGACGTCAATGATGATGATGATGATGATGATGATGATGGTGGTGGTGGTGGAGGTGGTGGTGGTGGTGGTGGTGATGATGACGATGATGGTGGTGGTGGTGATGACGATGGTGGTGGTGGTGGTGATGACGATGATGGTGGTGGTGGTGATGACGATGATGGTGGTGGTGGTGGTGGTGGTGGTGGTGGTGATGATGATGATGATGATGATGGTGGTGGTGGTGGTGATGACGATGGTGGTGGTGGTGGTGATGACGATGATGGTGGTGGTGGTGATGATGATGATGGTGGTGGTGGTGATGTGCTCCAGGATTAGTCAAAATACTAGTGACAAAACATATGATAACGAAATCCTGTCACTCAATCAATCAATGGGGGCGCATCACCTCGCTTACCCTACGACGCCAAGCCCGTCTCCACACCGGCCCCCTTCCCATCCCGAGTACCTCATGGCAGGATCTATCGATTTGCTCAATCCACGAACTCAGTGGGCGTCCCCTTGGCCTCCGCCGTAAGACTTCTGGTTGTTCTGCACTCGCTGCCAAGGTGTGTGATTTTTTTTTAACCCCTTGACTATGAATTTCCTACAAGAGGACATCACCAAGCTACACGAATGAAACAAAAAGTGGCTGCTACAATTCAATGAAGAAAAATGTAAAGTCATGCACCTTGCGACGGGATATCCAGTAAACCAATACCACATGGGAAACACTCCACTATCCACCACAGAGGCAGAGAAAGACCTGGGAGTATATGTTAGCAGGCTACCAGTGAAACCCAAATCCGTGCCAATCGCAGCGGACTGGGAAAGAACTTTATGTCTTCGCCACACGCACGAACACACTGTACTGTTTCATCCAGCGTGGACAGTGCATTAACATGATTCCTTAAATCCGCCCTGACCCAGAGACGAAGGCACGCCGCAGAAACATAATTAGTCAGGGAGACAATGTTGCCGAGGCTCAGAAAAGAAAACTGTCCATCAGCGCTTCATGCGTCACCGCGACGCGCGCTCCAGGGCTGGGCCGCGGCGGGATTATGCGATTAGCGAAAATGAGCTTTATCCTGAAACTTTACTAAATGGATTAAAAAAGCGACGTGAGGCAAGCAGGGCCGTCACAAGGAAGCTATAAAGTAATTAATTAGTGTCACGAGGCAGTAATTTGAATAAAAAAATATCCATAATGGCAAACATATGAATAAATAAATACGAATGTTAACAAAATAAGCAAAAAAATATATACTAACATAAAAATAGACAAGAAAGAAATGATTAAATAAGGGCAAACAAATTAAAGATAAACGAAGGAGTAAACGAAGAAACCATAAAAAAAGTAAAACAGATAAATATAATAATAATAATAATAATAATAATAATAATAATAATAATAATAATAATAATAACAACAACAACAACAATAACAATCTGTACCAACAACCATCACCACCACCACCACCAACAACAACAACAACACCCTCAAGGCCTCATCAAACATGCAGACGACACACTAAAAACGAAGAGCTTACGGCCGTGTGTGTGTGTGTGTGTGTGTGTGTGTGTGTGTGTGTGTGTGTGTGTGTGTGTGTGTGTCAATATTTGCTACAGGCTATCAGTGGGCGGTGGAGAGTTGTGGAGGGGAGGGGGGAGAGAGGGGTCTTGAAGTGGGGTGGAAGTGGAGGTGGTGAATAAGTGGGTGGTGGGTGGATAGATGTGGGTGGGAGAGTCTTGAAGTGGGTAGAGGTGTAGGTGGTGAATAAGTGGGTGGTGGGTGGGTGGAAGTGGGTGGGAGAGTGGGTGGAGGTGGATGGGACAGTGGGAGGTGTAGGTGGGTGGATGGTTGTGGGCGGTGGTTGTGGTGCTGAAGTGGATGTATGGACTAAGGTGGTAGGTGGTGGGTGGTTTTAAGTGGGTGGTGGTGGTGAAGGTGGAGGTGGATGCGGAGTGATGGAAAATGGGAGGTGGGTGGAAGGTAGGTGGAGGTGGGTGTTTGTGGTGGTGGTGGTGGTGGAGTTGAAGGTCATATGATATTGACAGTGGGTGGCGAACATGACCTCTGACCTTTTCTGACCTAACTTGACCTACCTACCTCGCAGCTCCTCCTTCGCTAGACTCCGTGACCTGGAGCCTACTCGTGACCCCGGCCTTCCCACGTCCTGCCCGCCTGCTAGTGACCTTCAACCTGCTTAATCCCATCCTACAACGTTGACCCCGATGACGAGTGACCTTAAAATTACTATTCCGACCTTCTCTTTAGGCCATGTTATGAAGTCTTGCGTTTTGACCTTATAAATATCGTTACGACCTTTCCTATATGCCATGATGTGAAGCCTAATGGTTTGACCTTATTTATATTGTTACGATCTT
>NC_066513.1:909907-919907 GCF_024679095.1 Eriocheir sinensis
AGGGAGAGGAGGAAGGGAAGAAGAGGGGAAGGGGGAGAGGAGGAAGGGAAGAAGAGGGGAAGGGGGAGAGGAGGAAGGGAAGAAGAGGGGAAGGGGGAGAGGAGGAAGGGGAGAAGAGAGGAAGGGGGAGAGGAGGAAGGGAAGAAGAGGGGAAGGGGGAGAGGAGGAAGGGGAGACAAGGGGTAGGGGGGTGAGGGGAAGCAAGGGGGGACAATAGACATGAGTTGAGGAAGGGGAAAAGGGGGAGGAGGAAGGGGAGAAGAGGGGTAAGGGGGGTGGTGGTGAAGGGAGATACGCCCCCCCCTTAGGCAGCCTCCCCCCTCCCACCCTTAGACAGCCTCCCCCCTCCCACCCTTAGGCAGCCTCCTCCTCTCCCCTTAGGCAGCCTCCCCCCTTCCTTCCTTAGACAGCCTCCCCCCTCCCACCCTTAGACAGCCTCCCCCCTCCCACCCTTAGGCAGCCTCACCCTCTCCCCTTAGGCAGTCCCCCCTTAGGCAGTCCCCCTCACCCCAGGGCAGCCTCCCCCTCCCCTTAAGCAGCCTCCCCCCTCCCTTCCTTAGACAGCCTCCCCCTCCCCCCTCCTTAGGCAGCCTCCCCCTCCCCCCCATTAGGCAGCCTCCCCCCCTAAGGCAGTCCCCCCTCCCCCCATTAGGCAGCCTCCCCTTAGGCAGTCCCCTCCCCCACTAGGCAGCCTCCCCTCTTCCCTTAGGCAGCCTCCCTCCCCCCCTTGCTGTCCCCCTACCCCCATTAGGCAACCTCCCCCTCCCCTTAGGCAGTCCCCCCCTCCCCACAGACTTAATGAAACAACGGATACGAAAATTTTCCGAATCTTCTAGACGTTTAATTTCCGGCGAGGTGAAGAGGGGGGAGGGAGGAATGGAGACGAGACGAGGAAGATGGAGGAAGGTCACGGAAGAAGACTGGAGGAGGAGGAGGAGGAGGAGGAGGGTACAAACAGGTCAGGAGGAAAGGAGAAGGTGATCGAAGGAAGAGTTTGAGGAGGAGGAGGAGGAGGAGGAGGAGGGAAATCAGCCAGGAAAGTGGAAAAGTTGAAGAAGAAAAGTGTTTAAAAGGTTGGTGGAAGAAGAGGAAGATGGAGGAGGAGGAGGAGGAGGAGGACGAGGAGGAGGAGGAGAGATGCTAAGGAAGGAGGAGGTAGGTAAGAAGGGAGACTTGAAGGAGGAGGAAGAGGCTGGAGGAGGAATCGAAGGCGGAGAGGTCATGGTGGAGGAGGAGGAGGAGGAGGAGGAGGAGGAGGAGGAGGAAGAAGAGGAGGAGAAGGAGGAGCAGGAGGAAGAGGAGGAGGAGGAGGAGGAGGAGGAGGAGGAGGAGGAGAAAGAGGAAGAGGATAACGGCAGCGGGTGAGATAAGAATACCCATTTCTCTCTCTCTCTCTCTCTCTCTCTCTCTCTCTCTCTCGGATACGGACTGGGAACAGAAAGGAAGGGAGGAAGGGAGGGAGGGAGAGAAGGGAGAGAAGAAGAGGGGAGAGAAGGGGAGGAGGGGAAAGGATGAGAGAAAGGAAGGGGAGGATAGAAGGGAGATAGATGAGAGGCAATGGAGAGGAAGAGGGAGAATAGGAGAGAGAACGGAAAGAGAAGAGAGGAAAGGGGAAGAGACAGAAGGGATAGGGGAAGCAGTAGTAGTAGTAGTAGTAGTAGTAGTAGTAGTAGTAGTAGTAGTAGTAGTAGTAGTAGTAGTAGTAGTAGTAGTAGTAGTAGTAGTAGTAATAATAATAATAATAATAATAATAATAATAATAATAGTAGTAGTAGTAGTAGTAGTAGTAGTAGTAGTAGTAGTAGTAGTAGTAGTAGTAGTAGTAGTAGTAGTAGTAGTAGTAGTAGTAAAACAATACTACTACTATAAATATACCACTGAATGATTAGCGTGTAAATAGATAGAAAATGAAATAGATAAAGATTGATAGAGAAGAAAATAGATAGACAGACAGATAGACCGATATATAAATACACAGAAGGATAGATATATAGACGGAAGGTTGGGAAATTAGAAAAAAAAGTACAGAAGGACAAATATGGAGACAGAGATCCACAAGTAAATAAAATAATAAACAGCCAGATAAATAAATACACAACCAAACAAATAAACAATGAAACTCCCCAACCAAAAAAAGTACTACATAAATAAAAGGCACAAAAAAATAATACAGACGAACGAACAAACACAAAAGAGGAGGGGCTCGCGGCGCAATGCTACTGGGAACTATTATTTTTGCTGTTGTTGTTGTTTGTTGTTGTTGTTGTTGTTGGTGGTGGTGGTGGTGGTGGTGGTGTGTGTGTGTGTGTGTGTGTGTGTGTGTGTGTGTGTGTGTGTGTGTGTGTGCCCTGAACATCACGAACATGCCAGTGGAGGTGTGTCTGCCCTCTGGTGGCCACGTGGCGAATTTGCTCTGACTGGAGGGAGTTCAGCGACGCACTACGAAAATGGTTCCACCCTTGAGGTTCCGCCGTATGGGGAACGACTCAGGCGACTCAACCTCTTCACGCTGGAATAGAGACACTCACGAAGATATGATTCAGGGACGGTATTCTCAAACATTTCGGTGCTCACACACTCACACTGTCAAGGCTTTCATAGTGGCTGGTTTTATTTTTCCATGGGTACTTTTATGAACCTAGTGATAGTTTGGGTGGTTTGCCAAGGCTTCTGCACCATGAATGCGAAAAACACTGAAGAGAACCCGACTAAATCTCCGTTAAAGCCTTGAGAATTACTTGTTGTGAGAGCCGAAAGCGTCTGAGAATACGGGTCCAGGTCTTCAAGTACCTGAGGAACTTCAGTAACATCGATCACTCCAAGTTCTTTAAGCTACAAACCAACACAGGAGCTAAAAACAACGGTCTACCTATTCAAGCGAGGCGTTGTAATCCAGACATTGGCAGGAGTTTTCCCTCAAACCGAGTCATCCGCCACTGCAACGACCTTCCTGAAGAAACAGTAAGGGTCGTATGGTAAGACATTTCGCCGCCCAAGCACACATATTTGACAAGGCTTTCGTAGGAGTTGTGGGCATTTCCAGGAGTAGTTGGATGACCCTGGTGGTAGTATGACTCTTCTTCTGTACCGTGAACCCGAAGAAACACTCATTAGAACCCGACTGACCCCCTCTTTGACCCTTAGAAATAGCTGATGTGAGAAGCGAAAGTCTTACAATACCGACCTAAGTGCCGACACCATCAATTCCGTCACTTTGTCGCGTCAGGAGTGAGCTAAATGTACGTAACCAAAGTGTACCTCCTCCACCTTCCACTTCCTCCTCCTCTTCTTCCCGCCACCCCCTCCCTCCCTTACGAAGCAGCCTCTTGCTGATCCTCTCCTTCCCCCTCCCTTAGTATGTAACCTCTCGCTCCTCCTCCTCACTAAATACGTTCTTGCTCCTCCTCCCTCCCCCCTCCCTTACTAAATAGCCTTTTGCTCCGTCCCCCTCCCCTCCCCACCCCCTCCACGATGACTGCCATTACTGATGAAAGCCTCGCCGGGACACACTTCCCTCTCCTCATCACAAGCCGAGGGACTCTTTTTAATAACCTTTTACGGCACAAGTTTATTTTTTGTATCAGCGCGGCGGCGGCGGCGGGGCTGGGATCAAAGGCCGGCGCTGGGATACACACGCTGGCGGTGAAAAGTTAGACCTAAAAAACACCCGCTCATATAAACACGCTCGCCATTCAGAGGGTCGGAATCTACGCTTTATGATACCGAAACACAGAAAAACAACCACGTCACGTATATGTGCATTTAGAGGGTTGGAATCTTTGCTTATTCTTTGATATATATATATATATAAAAAAAAAAAAAGCTCGATATTCAAAGGGTCGGAATCTACGCTTTCTGATACATATGTGGAGAGAGGGTTGGAATCTCTACCTAATACCAACAGTTTCTCTGATATAAATACAAGCTAGACGTTCAAAGGGTTGGAATCTACGCTTTCTGATACAAAAACACACGTCAAGTATATGCGGTGAGAGGGTTGGAATCTTTACCTAATACCAACAGTTTCTCTGATATAAAAACAAGCTTGACGTTCAAAGGGTTGGAATCTACGCTTTCTGATACCAAAACACACACAAAAAACACAAGTATATGAAGTGGGAGGGTTAGAATCTTTACCTAATATCAATAGTTTCTGATACAAAGACAGGCTCGACATTCAGAGGGTTGGAATCTACTGTTTATATCAAGTTTGTCTGATCGAAAAAACAAAAAACAAAAAAAAACAAAAAAAAAAAAAACGTCACGTCTATGCATTTAGAGGTTTAGAATCTTTTCCAAATATCTAAGGTTTCTCATACAAGGACAGAATCAACGTTCAGAGGGTTGGATTCTACCCTCTATATGAAGTATCTGATGCAAAAACAACTTCCTCTCATGTATACATTTAAACAGTTTCTATCGAACACGTACACGTAAATTGAGAGTTAGAATCTTTCCTAATCATCAACAATTTCACTTTACAATTACATGAGTTAGAATCTATAGGCTTTATATGAAGTGTCTGATGCAAAAACAAAAAAACAACCTCGTGATTTATAAGCATTTGAAGAGTTAGAATCTATTGGCTTTATATGAAGTGACTGACGCAAAAACACACACACACAAAAAAAAACAAAAAAAAAAACTCGTCACTTAGGAGCATCTGAAGGGTTAGAATCTATTGGCTTTATATGAAGTGACTGACGCAAAAACACACAAAAAACAACCTCGTGATTTATAAGCATTTGAAGGGTTAGAATCTATTGGCTTTATATGAAGTGACTGACGCAAAAACACACAAAAAACAACCTCGTGATTTATAAGCATTTGAAGGGTTAGAATCTATTGGCTTTATATGAAGTGACTGACGCAAAAACACACAAAAAACAACCTCGTGGTTTATAAGCATTTGAAGAGTTAGAATCTATAGGCTTTATATGAAGTGTCTGATGCAAAAACACACACAAAAAAACAACCTCGTCACTTATAAACATTAGAAGGCTTATAATCCATAGGCTTTATATGAAGTGACTGATGCAAAAACACACAAAAAAAGAACCTCGTCACTTATTAGCATTTGAAGGGTTGGAATCTATTGGCTTTATATGAACTGACATGCAAAAAAAAAAAAAAAAAAAAAAAAATCGTGACTTATAAGCAGTTGAAGGGTTGGAATCTATAGGCTTTATATGAAGTGACTCTTATGCAAAAACAAAAACAACAGCTTCGTGACTTATAAGCATCTGAAGGGTTGGAATCTATTGGCTTTACATGAAGTGACTTTTATGCAAAAACACAAAAACAACCTCGTCACTTATAGCATTTGAAGGGTTAGAATCTTTATCTAATAATAAGCAGTTTCGAATACTCTTTTCTCTTCACACCCTTTCCCCTAATCCTTACCTTATCTATCTTCCCTATCTTCTTCCTTCTTCCTCTCTTCTCTTCTTTTCTCTCTTCTCTCATTTATCTTCTCTCACTTCTTCTCCTCATCTCTCTCTCTCTCTCTCTCTCTCTCTCTCTCTCTCCTCTTCCTTTGCCTCCCTTTCCTCCAGCCTCCCTTACATTCCTCTCGCCTACTTTCCTTTCCTTTCTCTTCCCTTCCCTTTTCTTTTCCTACATACATATTTGGAGGGTTAGAATCTCTGCGTATTATCAATAGTTTCTGATGAAAAAAAAAAACGAAAAAAAAACAAACAAACCGTTGTCTCATATATATTCAGAGTCAGTTTCTTCTCTATATTAATAATTGCTGATATTTTTTTTCTTTCCCTTTCCTTTAACTATTTTTTTTTTCGTTTTTCCTTCCTTCCTTCTTTCAGTTGTTTTTCTTTCTTTCTTCCTTCCTCTTTTTTCCTTCTTCTTTCTTTCTCCCTCAAATCCTAATTATCTTCCTTCCTTCCTTTCTTTCCTTCCTTCCCTTCATCCAACCTTACCTTCCTCTCTCCTTTCCTTCAACTTCCTTTCCCTTTCAATCTTATTTCCTACCTCTCTCTAATCCCATATTTCTTTCCTTTACTTTGCATCCCTACCTTGTTTTCTATGGTGCCTTTCTTTCTTTCTTTCTTTCTTTCTTTCTTTCTTTCTTTCTTCCTTCCTTCCTTCACCCCCTCCTTCACAATACCGGGAATAGCGAAATACTACTTTGTTAAGAGTCCAAAAAGCTTCCAGGAACAACAGAAAACCCAGACTGACACTAATACAATGCTCTCTCTCTCTCTCTCTCTCTCTCTCTCATCTTCTTTCTTATCTTCTTTCTTATCTTCTCTCATTTCTCTTCCATCAAATCTCATCTCTCTTCTCATATCTCATCTCTCTTCTCATATCTCATCTCTTCTCTCTCTCTCTCTCTCTCTCTCTCTCTCTCTCTCTCTCTCTCTCTCTCTCTCTCTCTCTCCCCATTACACAAACACAATAGAAACAATAGCATTACATAGGTGGCATCTCTGTTAATAATAATAATAATAATAATAATAATAATAATAATAATAATAATAATAATAATAATAATAATAATAATAATAATAATAATGGTCACAAGTTTACCTGAGGAGACTTTATAATTAGCTTCTTACCTGCCTTAACCTAATTTCCCCTCCTTCACCTCCTTTCCTCACCCATCCCTTACCTACAGCCGCCTCATCCATTAAGTCTCATCCACTGAAAATCATCCATCCACTTCTTATTCTTTTTTCGGCCTATTTCTTGCCTCATCTTCTCATCCACATTTTCCATTTTCTACCTCAACTCACCTCCTTTCATCTCCACCCTGTTTCATCCACCTTTTCCTTTCCTACCTTATTCCATCTCCCTCCACCTGCCTCATCACCTCCACCTCATCCTAGCAGCCTACCATCCCACCTCCATGGCTAGGTTTGTGCCCTCCAGAAATGTCAAGCTGGGGTCATACGTGCTAACTGGCAACAGCTTTAGGGACTATTACACCGGGCAAATTTTCCGTGGATCTTCAGTCAAACCACGATTTCCGCTAGCGTGGTTCTCATTTGTTTCTTGTTATTGCTACAGATGATGATGGTGAGTAATACCGTCGTCCTTCGGTGAAATCTATCGTAGCTTTGGAAGATCGTGGACACGTCAGAAAACCACGGAAATATGAGAACCACGCCAGAGAAAATCGTGGTTTGACTGAAGATCCACGGAAAATTTGCCCAGTGTAATAGCCCCTTAAGACCACCATATAGCAGACTGACAGTTCGCTAGGTTCAAGTCTGGGCCCGAATTTACAATTAATCTTAATCTTTAACTTAAAAGTTCCACTGAATCTCAAGTTTAACTTATAGCTGAGCTTAAATGAAAAAATAAGTTCAACTTCACTCAGCAGCTGATCCAGTATGAAAATTTGTCCTGGCAAAAGATGTATTTTTTAAATTGCAGAATTGCGACACTTCAGTGATTGAATATGTAGTAATACTACTTTATCAATGTTATATGATGATATACTTCAGAAATATGGGCATAATAAGGTAGTATTTATAAAATAAAGGTTACGTTTATCATCCGCGCAAGATGGTATTCTTTTTTTTTTCTCTTGAATGTAAACACGGACACGCGTTCCTGTTCGTCTTCCTCATTCTTGCATCACCCACCCTCTGACGAGGTAATCATGGAAAATATTGCCGCTTTCACTTCTCCCAAGAGGAAAAGGGGAGTGAATTGGAGAGACTGCCACACACTACACATAGTAGAGGGAAGGGAGTCAACAGATACCGTCTGCAAGGGCAGCCACTGTCCCCTAATAGATGACATGAATCCGGTGGTATACGATGATCCTCAAACATGCGTTAGAGGCCACTCTCACGCCAAATACGAGCATCATGAGTGGACCCAGGCCAATTAGCTACAACATTAAGAATATTATATTTGGCATCAAACACTAATTGTTTGTTTATGCTATGGAAATTCTTCCTGTTGACATAGTCTGCTTCATATTCCCTGGGGCCAGTATCCTGACATGCGTGCAATCTATTGCACCAACAATGCCAGGGAAGTTTGCAACTTGCACAAATTCTTGTTGTTTCTCTCGGATTTCAGGGACGGTGCGAGGAAATCGAATGAATTGGACAAGTATGGCAGGTTGTGTAAGTGCCTTGAGGGTATCGGTGATCGCTTTGCTTACTGACGACTGTGATGGACCAAGATCATCACTGTTACACATCTGCATTTTCCCCGTTGCTAAGTAACGCAGTGTAATAATTACTTTCATTTCGGGTGTCAATGCAAAACTCCTTGAAGTAGGGCTTTGCAGGGCCCCTCTCACCAAATCCGTTACGAACAGTACTCCTGCACGATCCAGTCTGTAGCGTTTCAATAGTTCTGCGTCACTCAAAGTATCCAGAGCGTCTCTTCGCTCTTGAAAAGTCTTCTCTAGGCGCTGACGGGCTTGTTGACATTCGGCCATCTTGGCGACTGAAGTTCGACTTAGGCTCCTTAAGACGGGTTTGGGCTCGCCTAAAATATCCCGTCAGCTAAGATCAACTTATGAGAGATAAGATGAAGAATAAAGTTAAACTCGCCCTAAAGTCAAACTTAGCGGTTTAAGATTAATTGTAAATTCGGGCCCTGGTCCCAGCCTCTCCATGCTTCCATCTTACCGTCTCTCTCTCTCTCTCTCTCTCTCTCTCTCTCTCTCTCTCTCTCTCTCTCTCTCTCTCTCTCTCTCTCTCTCTCTCTCTCTCTCTCTCTCTCTCTCTCTCTCTCCTTCTCCTTTTTCCTCTACTCGGTATCTTCCTCATCGCCGTTCGTTATTCCCTTATCTTTCTCGTTCTTCCCTACCCTCATCTCTCATCATCCCCTCCCCTTCTTTATCATCTCCTTGCCTTCATCTCCCTTTCCGCAGCATCCTTTATCTCCCTTCTCTTTCCTTTTTCATTTATCTACCCTTCCTCCCTCATTTCCTTTCTTCTTATCTCCCTACCTTTTCCTCCCTCTCCAAGCTCTTTCCTTTCCCAATTTCTCTTTCCTATCTTCTTTCTCCTTTACTTCTCTCCACGCCCCTTCCCCTCCTTCTCTTCCTTCGCTTCCCTTTCCTACATTCCTCTCGCCTCCTTTCTTTTCTTTTCATTTTCTTTACCTTCCCTTTTTATCTCTCCTTCCATAACTCCATTTCTTTCCCTTCATTTCTTTCCTCATTCCTATATCTCCTCCTCCTCTCCTCCTCCTCCTCCTCTCCTCTTCCTCCTCCTCCATCATCTCTCCCCACGGCCTCCTTTTCATCTCCATAACTTACCCAAATGTTCTCTACTTTTCTCCCTCACTCATCTTTTACCTCCCTTCCTCCACCTCCCTCCCTTACCTAACATCCTAATCTACCCACCTATCTACCTGTTACCTTCCTCCCTCATTCCTTCTCTCTTTATTCACCCTTTTTTTTCTATCTCCCTTATCCTTCCCCTTCTCTCTCCATCTCCTCTTCCTTCCTTCCTCCCTTGATTTCTCCCTCTACATAACCCTGCTTCCCTTCCTTTCCTTCTCTTCTTCATCTCCTTTACCTCTCCCTCCATTCCTTTCCCTCCATCATCGTCCCCCCCTTCCCTCCCCCTCCTTTTCTTTCCCCCCTTTGATTCCTTCTTTTCTCCCTACCTTCCCATCTTGCCTCAATTCACCCTTCCCTTCCCAACTTCCCCTTCCTTTTCAGTTACACCCCTTCCTCTTTCTTCCCTTCCCTTCCCTTTTCACTGCACCCCTTCCCCTTCCTCCCTTCCTTTCCCTTTATCCCCTTCCCTTTCCCTCTTCAATGCATCCCTCCCCTTCCTATCTTCCCTTCTCTTCACTACACTCTTCCCCTTCCTTCCTTCCTTCCTTCCTTCCTTCCTTCCCATCCCTCTCCACTTCCATCCCTTCCCTTCCCTTCACCCTTTCCCTCTGCTTCCCATCACTACCATCCCCCCCCTCCTCCCCTCCCTTCACATTCCTCCCCCCCTCCCTCTCCCTCGACCCACTGACCGCCTGGCCCACTCATTTTTCGGGCCCACTCACCTTC
>NC_066513.1:924907-927407 GCF_024679095.1 Eriocheir sinensis
CCCCTCCCCCCTCCCCCCTTTCAATCTCCCCCATTCAATCCCATTCAAAAAGCTTACCTTCACCCCATTTCCTCCCTATTCCCACTTCTTTTCCACCCCTTTCCCATTTCTTTTCCACCCTTTTCCCATATCTTTTCACTCTTTCACCCTTTTTTTCTTCATCTTCCTTCTCGACTTCCTTCCTCACCCTTTTCTCCAACAAACCCCTCCACCCTTCCCCATCCTTACTCTCCTCCGTATACCTCCCCACTCCTCTTCCCCTTCCCCCCTCCCCATATCTCCCACCTTCTCCCCTTCACTCCCTTCCCCTACTTTTCCCTTTTTCCTTCCTTTTCCTTTCCCTCTCCCACTCCCTACATTTCCCCACTCTTCCTCCCCTTCCTTTCCCCCTCTCCTACCCTCCTCCTCCCTATACATCCCCATATCTCCCCTTCCCTTTCCTCTATCCCCCCTCCCCATACCTCCCACTCTTCCTCCCCTTCTTCCCTCCTCTCCCCCCTTTCTCCCCCTTCAACCCCCATAAAGCAGAAATTCTCTCCCCAAACATCATTAGTGGTGCTGTAAATATGCGTGCCGATACCCATGTGTGTGTGTGTGTGTGTGTGTGTGTGTGTGTGTGTGTGTGTGTGTGTGTTGAGGCGTGAGTGTGGGAGGGAGGGAGGAGGAAACATGGGGGTGAGAGGAGGTATGTGCGTGTAAGTGTGCGTGGGCGTGTGAGTGGGAGAGAGTGGGAGTGAGTGGGAAGGGTAATGGGGAGTCTAAGGGGAAAGGGGGTGAATGGGGAAAAGGGAGGAGAGGTGAGAAGAGGGATTGGAGGATTTATGAGTATGAGTGAGAGAAGGAGATGGAAAAGATGAAGGGAGGGATGCTGGTGAGGGAAGATGAAGGCGGAAGCTGAGGGATGCTGGTGCGAGAGATGGAAGAGGGGTGAGAGGAGATGAACGAGACGAGAGGAAGGATGCTGGTGAGAGAAGATGAAGGTGGATGATGAGGGGATGCTGGTGCGAGAGATGGAAGAGGGGTGAGAGGAGATGAACGAGATGAGGGGAAGGATGCTGGTGAGAGAAGATGAAGGTATAAGATGAAGAAAGTGAGAGAAGATGAAGAAAGCGAAGGTAAGATATGTGAAGCTGAAGAAGACAGAAGGTGAAGGAGGAGGATGAAGGAGATGAAGGGACAAGTGAAGGGATTAAGGGAAGATGAAGGGGTAAGTAAGAAAAGATAGAGTCAGGAATAGTGAAGATGGGATGAAAGTGAAGATGGTGAAAATGAAGAAGACAGGAGAAGGCGAAGGAAGAGGATGAAGGGGATGAAGGGACAGGTGAAGGGATTAAGGGAAGATGAAGGAGGTAAGAAAAAGATGAAGAGGTCAGGAATAGTGAAGATGGGAATGAACTGAAGGACCCAAGAAAGGATGGAGAGATGAAGAGAAGGGGAAAGATGGGAGACTGAGGGAGGAAAAGGAGGAAGGGAGAGAAGATGAAGGGAAAGAAGGCAAAGAGAAAGGAGGAAGGAAGAAATGAAGGGAAAGAAGACAATGAAAGAAGAGGAAGGGATATATGAAGGGGAAGGAGATGATGGGTGAAGGTAAGGAGGAGAAGGCTGTCTATTGGTAAGGTGTGTGTGTGTGTGTGTGTGTGTGTGTGTGTGTGTTACTCTACGTATACTCACTCTTCCTCCATCGTTTCTTTTACCTCCTTAACTCATTTTCATCTTTTCCTCATTTTTACTTTTTTTCTCATTTTCTTTCCTCTCGGCCACTCATGCCACACCATCCTCGGCGACTCACGTACCTGTGGAAGAGAGTAATACAGGTAAGACAACAGGTACACACAATAATTCGGGGCGTAATACATTATACTTCACTTATAACACATTAGGCAATACATGAAGCAAGGAGACCGCGTGAGGAATTCTGGGGCTATTGTCGGGGCAGGATGAAGCACACGACCACCAGGCAGAGGGAGGTGACGTTGGGAAAGGCCTTTGTTATGAAGTAGATTAGTGAAGGATGATGATGATGTTGATGATATGATGATGATTAGTAGTGGTAGTAGAAGTAACAGAAATGATGGATGTTGTAGTAGTAAAAGTAGTATTAGTAGTAGTGGTAGTAGAATTAGCTGCAGTAGTAGTAGTAGTAGTAGTAGTAGTTGTAGTGGTAGTGGTAGTAGTAGTAGTAGTAGTAGTAGTAGTAGTAGTAGTAGTAGTAGTAGTAGTAGTAGTAGTAGTAGTAGTAGCAGTAGTAGTAGTAGTAGTAGTAGTAGTAGTAGTAGTAGTAGTAGTAGTAGTAGTAGTAGTGATGTCACCCACACCATGACATGTAAAAAAGGAGGATTCGTCTGTATTCGACACGATGAAGTGAGGGATCTGACAGCCAGCATGCTTGGGGAGGTATGCCAAGACGTCACTACCGAGCCGGCACTGCTTCCCCTGGACGGCGAACACCTTCGATACAGGACAGCCAATACCTCACAGGAGGCACGGGTTGATGTAAGTG
>NC_066513.1:932407-950580 GCF_024679095.1 Eriocheir sinensis
AGGGAAGGAGAGGGAAGGGATGTGAATGGAGTGGAGGGAGGGGAAGGGAAGGGAAGTGAAAGGGAGGCAAAGGAAAGGAGAGGGAGAAAAGGGGAGAGGAAGGACAGGGAAGGAAGGCTAGGGAAGGGGAGGGTAAGTGAGGGAAGGAAAGGGAGGGATAGGAGGGGAGGGGGGGAAAAGATGATAAGGGGAAGAGGGGAAAAGAGGGGAAGTGGAAGAAAGGAAGGGAGGAAAAGGGGAGGAGGAGGAGGAGGGAAAGGAGGGAAGAAAAGTGAGGGGAAGGAGGAGAGAGGGGAAATGGGGTAGAAATATGCAGGGAAAAAATGGGTTGGAAAGGGAGGAGGAGGAGGAGGGAGGAAGAGGGAAAATGAGAGGCAGGAAAGTGAGGGGAAGGATGAGAGAGGGAAAATGGGGTAGAAATATATGTAGGGGAAAAAAATGGGTTGGAAAGGGAGGAGGAGGAGGAGGAGGGAAGAGGGAAAAGTGAGGGCAAGGAAAGTGAGGGGAATATGACAGAGGGAAAATGGGGTAGGAATATATGTAGGAAAAAAGAAAGGGTTGGAAAGGGGAGGAGGAGGGGAGGGAAGAGGGGAAAGCGAGGGGAAGGAAAGTGAGGGGAAGGAAGAGGAAGGGAAAATGGGGAAAGGGGAATAAGGTAGAAGGGTGAGGTAGAGAAGGGGAAACAAAAAGATAAAGGACTTAGAAGATGGAAAGATGAGGACGATGGTGAATGATGAAGAAAATAAAGGAAAACAGAAAGATCGGGAGAAAGAAAGGAAAAAGAAGGGAAGGAAGGAAGGAAGAAAGGGAAGGAAAGGAAGCTTGCAATATAGGCTTAGGATAGCTACGATAGATAAGAGAATGGTTGATGTTAGGCCTACACACACACACACACACACACACACACACACACACACACACCAAATGACCAACAGACCTCTTGCAGACTCCTTGTGTTATGTTCTTAAAAATTAGGAGAAGAGAAAGAAGGGGACAGGATGAAGGGAGGTAGAGGATGAAGGGACAGGGGGGGATGGGGGGAGGTCCTAAGCGTCCTGCCCCCAAGTGATATGAAGTGACGGGAAGGGACGGGGAGGGAGACAGGTGATGGGCAATTAGAAGGTGTATGGGAGATAATGAGGGAGAGAAGGAAGGGGGAGAAGGAAGGAAGAAAGGAAGGAACTGGAGAGGAAGAGAGGAAAGGACTGAGGGAGGGAGGGAGTAAGGAAGGAAGGAAGGAAGGAAGGAAGGAGAGAGAGGGAGGGAGGGAGGGAGGGAGAGGGAGGAAGTAAGGAAGGAAGGAAGGAAGGAAGGGAAGAAGGGGAAAAAGGGAAGGAAAGAATAGGAGGGAGAGAGGGAGAAGGGAAAGAAAATAATGGAAGGAAGGAAATATGAGGAAAAACACAAAATTGGAAGGAAGAACTTGATAAACTATGGCAAGGGAAGGAGGGAAGGAAGGAAGGAAGGAGGAGGAGAGAGAGAGAGAGAGAGAGAGAGAGAGAGAGAGAGAGAGAGAGAGAGAGAGAGAGAGAGAGAGAGAGAGAGAGAGAGAGAGAGAGAGAAAATAACAACTGGAGGAAGGAGGAACAACAACTGGAGGAAGGGAAGAGGAAGGGAGGAAACTGTGACGGATGTAGATGGAGAGAGAAGAGAGAAGAGAGGAGGGAGAAAGACAGAATTTGGGAGACATGACAAAAGAGGAAGGAGGAAAAAGAGAGGAGAGAGGAGGAGGAGGAGGAGGAGGAGGAGGAAGATAAATGGGTTGGGAAGAGAAAAGAGAAGAGGAAAAAAAAAAAGATAGGGAGGAGAGAGATTAGAAGAAGAAAGAAGAAAGAGACAGTGAATTTGAGAAGAGAGGAAGAAAAAAAGATTAATTTGGGAAGAGAAAAAAAGATGAATTTGGGAAGAGAAAAAAAATTTTTTGGAAGAAAAGAGGAAGAAAAAAAGACAAATTTAGGAAGAAGAGGAAGAAAAAGACAAATTTACGAAGAAAAGAAAAAAAACGATGAATTTGAGAAGAAACGAGGAAGAAAAAGACATAAATTGCGGAAGAAAAGAGGAAGAAAAAAAGACATGAATTTGGGAAGAAAAGAGGAAGAAAAAAGACATGAATTTGGGAAGAAAAGAGGAAGAAAAAAGACATGAATTTGGGAAGAAAAGAGGAAGAAAAAAAACATGAATTTGGGAAGAAAAGAGGAAGAAAAAAATGAATTTGGGAAGAAAAGAAAAAAACAGATGAATTTGAAAAGAAAAGAGGAAGAAAAACATAAATTTGTGAAGAAAAGAGGAAGAAAAAAGACATGAATCTGGGAAGAAGAAAAGAAGAAAAAACAGATAAATTTGTAAAGAAGAAAAAGACATTTGGGAAGAAAAGAGGAAGAAAAAAAAAAGACATGAATTTGGGAAGAAGAGGGGAAGAAAAAAGGACATGAATTTGGAAAGCGAGAAAAGAGATGAAGAAGGAAGAAGAGAAAGATTGAAGATTTTGGGAGAAGAGAGAAGAAAGGAGAGAGAAAGAGGAGGATGGAAAAATTTGCAAGGAGAGAGAAGAGAGGAGAAAGGAGGAAAAAGAAAGAGAAGGGAATTGAGAGGAGAAGAAAGAGTGAGGAGATAGAGAGAAGAATTTGGAAGAAGAAGAGGAGAAACATAGAAGGAATTAGAAGAAGGGAGAAGAGGAGAAAGACAGATGAAGTTGGGAGGAGAGAAAAAGGAAGGAAAGAAAGACGAATAAAACACAAAAAAACATATACAATAAAAAAGAGCAAAAAAAAAAAAAAAAAGTAACAAGGAAAATTAAGAGATTGATCATTTCCAAAACCATAAAAAAAAAAAAATCAGCCTCCCCACAACCCCTCCCCTTCCTCCCATCTCCCCCCCTCCCCACACACCTGCGCAGCCCCATAGGTAACTGGCTAATTTAGTGACGAGGGTAACAGCCTAATTACCTCATCCTTTACCTCCCTCTCGCCGCCTTTGTTTCCTGGGTAAGTGGGTAGGGAAGGGAGGGGAGAGGAAAAGAGGAAAGAAAAAGAAAAGGATGAAAGAAAGAAAGAAAAGAAAGAAACTCTGGATGGAGGGATGGGAAGGTTGACACGAAAAAGAATTGAAAAGTATATTAAGACAGGAAAAAAATAAAGGGAAAAAAAGGAAGGAAAAACGAAGATAGGAGGAAAGAGGAAGGGGAGGAGGGTAAAGGGAAGGGGAGAGGAACAGAGGGAAGGGAGAGGAGAGGGAGGGAGAAGGGGGGGGAGGGAGAGGGAAGGAGAGAGAGAGAGAGAGAGAGAGAGAGAGAGAGAGAGAGAGAGAGAGAGAGAGAGAGAGAGAGAGAGAGAGAGAGAGAGAGAGAGAGAGAGAGAGAGAGAGAGAGAGAGAGAGAGAGAGAGAGAGAGCGCATGAGGACCTTGGGGAAATTGAAAACTGTCAACTTGTGAGGAAATGGGAGGTGAGGGGCAGAGAGAGAGAGGAAGAGAAGGAGAGAGAGACTAGATGAGAGACCTAAAGTGAAAGGAAGAGGAGGGAGGAAAGAGATAGGGAAAGAAAGACTGGAGGAGGAGGAGAGAGAAGTAGTAACTATACCCCGTTCAATCGACACTGTTCCTAATATGACAACAGCATTAGTCACCTCACTCCTACGTCTGATTAACCACGTTCTCCTTCTCTATTTCAGCCCACAAAGAGTTAGAGGATGTGGTCAAGCGTTTACTTCATCCCCATCAACACGTTAACGCTGATTAGTTATTGGCGAAAGGTGGAAACTAAGGAAAAACTGGCGCGATCTTCATAGCGAGGGGGTCACATGAGACGAGAAATAAATGTACGAAAAAATAATGCGTTAGAAAGGGGAGGAGGAGGCGAAGAAAGAGGGTAAAGCGAGGGGAAGGGACGTGAGGGGAAAGAAGAGGAAGGAAAAATGGGGAAAGGGGAATAAGGTAGAAGGGTAGAGAAGGAGAGAGAAAGGGACACAAAGAAATGAAGATGGAAAGATGGAACATGCAGATGAAGAATAACGAAGAAAAAAGGAGAGCAGGAAGGACGGAAGATGAAGAAGAAGAAGAAGAAGAAGGGAGTATGGACCAGAGCCAATTTTCTAGTTTTGCATTGAGAAGGGCAGACTACACATCCCATGAAGAACGAGAGACAAGCTGCAATGGACTAACGACCTTGTATTTAGTGTACCCAGGATCGCTTTTCCGTCGCAACTTGTATCTTGTTCTTCCTAGGATGTGTTGTCTGTCTTTCCCAGTGCAAGCTAGACACATGTACTTCGTTCCCTCATGTCCCTTCTCCTCAAGACGACTCGTATTCTTCAACATTACGCCGCCCAAGCATACACATTCGACAAGACTTTCGTAGGAGTTGTGGGCATATCCAGGGGTAGTTTTAGGACCCGGGTGGTAATGTGACAGAGCTGTATTACCATGAACGAGAAGAAACGCTCATGAGAACCCGATTAATCTCTTTTTCGGCCTTTGGAAATAGCTAATGTGAGAGGCTTATGCAGCGTATGGAGGTAAAGAAAGGGAGAGATTTGACAATAGGGTGAGTACTGAATGGAACGGACTAATGCACTATAAGAAATTGGGTAAAAGCATAAAGGAAACTAGAAAATCACGGGAAATCTTATCACAGTGGGTCGTATTTTAAAACATTTCGTCGCCCAAGTTCACATATTTGCCAAGGCTTTCGTAGGAGTTTTGGGCATTTCCAGGAGTAGTTTTATGACCCTGGTGGTAGTTTGACCCTTCATCTGTACCATGAACCTAAAGAAACACTCAATGGAACCCGACTGACCCCCTCTTTGACCTTTAGAAATACTTGATGTGATAACTGAAAGTGTCTTTTAATACCGACCAGTGAAATAGAAGATAAATGTACATACAGAAATTACACAAAAATACGGAACATACAGAAATACGAGATATACAAAAATAATAGGAAATTTTATCACGGTGGAAAAGGAAGACCTAAGGAAGAATAGAGAAAATAATGGGAGCTTTTAGGACAGTGAAAAAAAAAAAGGAAAATTATGAAACTACGAAGAAGAGAAAAACCTTAGAAATCTTGTAACAGGTAAATAAAAGGAAGAAAAAATGAAAATACGAGGAAAAATAAATAAAAATACAAGGAAGAGAAAAAAAATAAACCCCATAACAGATAAAAATAAGGAAGAAATAAATGAAAACACGTGGAAATTAGTAAATAATGGGACATCTTATAACAACAAAGGAAAACAAGGAAATCAGGGAAAACAAAAATAAAGGAAAATCTAATCAAGTAAAAATAAAGGAAGAAAAAAATCAAAAGTGCGAATTGGAGAAAGGAAGAGAGAGAGAGAGAGAGAGAGAGAGGCGTGAGGATGGACAACGAAGCCACTGGAAGACAAAAGGGATGAGGAGGAAAGAAGTAAAGAAGAGGAGGAGATAATGAGAGAAGAAAATAAAAAATGGAGGAAGAATATACTAAGTTACTCCTACAACATAAAATTCTCTCTCTCTCTCTCTAAAAATAAATAGGGACAAAGTGGAACCGACAGATAAATAAAGAATGAACGAAAAGAAGAAAAAATATGTGGGTCTGGAGGTGAGAAGGGGAGGGGGAGGGGGAGGGGGTAAAGGAGAAGGAAGGACATGGTGAAAGGGGGAAGGAGGGAGGGGGGGGTGGGCGCTGGGTAACAAGATAAGGTGATGTTGACAGGGGCAGAGGAGAGCAAGGCAGAAGGGGAGGGCGAAAGAGACGGGGAAAATATCTGACAGGGTGGGATGGGAGAGGGATGGGGTGGATATGGATGGGGTGTACTGCTGAAGGGGCTGGCTGATGGGTGGGGCGGGCAGGGTGGGATGGGAGAGGGATGGGGTGGAGATGGATGGGGTGTACTGCTGAAGGGGCTGGCTGATGGGTGGGGCGGGCAGGGTGGGATGGGAGGGGGAGGGGGTGGATATGGATGGGGTGTACTGCTGAAGGGGCTGGCTGAGGGGTGGGCGGGGCAGGGGTGGGATGGAGGAGGGGTGGATATGGATGGGGTGTACTGCTGAAGGGGCTGGCTGATGGGTGGGGCGGGCAGGGTGGGGAAAGGATTGGAATGGAAGTGGCCGGGGTGTATTTAGTGTTGCAAAGGTTGGGAAAGTTTCCGAAAAAATAGAAACTTTCTAAGGAAACTTTCCGGAAATCTTCAGAGCCCAGTAATTTTGGGGAACTTTAGATATTTTCAAAATGTTTACACACAGGTATGTATTTGTATTAATAAACATACAAATTTTGGTTAATATAACTATAACTATAATACAACTATTAAAAAAAAAAAAGAAGCAATATTGTACCTCCAATAGGTTAGGTTAAGTTTAAGGAACTTTCAAACACATGATATCCAGACACCTATAGCATAAGTTAACAAAGAAAGCCTTCACTGTATTACATAGAAAGTCTCATTTACTAAGGAAGAATAGATTTTTTTTTTTTTTTTTGTGTGAATACGTATGGTAACTTATTGTAGTTTTGTTAGTTTAGGTTAAGTTTAGGGCATCTTCAAACACATGATAGCCAGCACTTTATGGTATAACTCAACAAAGAATGGCTACACTTTGTTGTATAGAGTCTCATTAGAAAGGAAGCATAAATGAATTTTCGGAGTCAACACCTATCTGTTTGGTGCTTTATTAGGTTAGGCAAGCTTATATTTGGGGTATCTTCAAACACATGATAGCCAGCACCTTATAGCATAAATCAACAAAGAATAACCGCACTTTGCTGTATAGAAAGTCTCATTAGTAAGGAAGCTATATAAATTTTCTGAGTCAAGACCTATAGTTTGGGATTTTGTGAGGTTAAGTTTAGGGTATCTGCAAACACATGACAGCCATCACATTATGGAATAAATCAACAAAGAATATCCTCACTTTGCTGTATAGGCCAGTCAATATAGAGGTTTGAATAAGGAAAAAAAATCAAGGAAAGCTGCAATAAGTTTCACTGTCTTCGTAATAGGGTACTTGATAACTTATTAACTTTGTACCCCTCCACCTGGCTTTGGCCGCCATCTTGAAAAAAATGGCGGCCAAAAACAGTTTTTTTTTATTATCTCACTTAGGACTCACTTTAGAGGATAATGTGTCGATATGTAAAATAACCTACATAATATTCCCTACACAAAATGTTCTATACATGTTTCTCGTGCGGTGCGTGGTGTTGACGCTAGAGGTGCGAGAATGTGTGCATGTCTGAGTCATGCCCCGAGTTACGTAATACGGCATGGATCTTGTATGCCTTATTGGAGGATGTTCTAAATTCTTACATTAATTGTAGTTTTTCATTTTATTTCAGGGTGCACGGATACAGACAGTTAAAGAGGCATTAATTCTTATTGTGTGGGAAAAATGTCTTCACCAGGAGAAGGTCTCATTTGTGAAGGGAATCTTTCTGAGGGGTGACTCGTGCAGTGAAAGAGAACGGTGTGAAGACTCTGACAGACTACACCAGGAAATGGAAATGTGGGAAACATTATCAGCTGAAAGGGCTGAAAAAAATGTGTGCCAATGCATCTATGGACAAAATGTTGACTGGTCATGCTTATGCAAGAGCACTCAGGGCGCATACACTATATAGTGCACGCTGCCCTGGCTACAATAGTTTTCAGTGAAACTGTTCTTTCTACTGATGAACGGGAGGAGGAGGAGGAGGAGAAGGAAGAAAATCATAGAGGAGAAGGAAGAGCTGGAGGAGGAGGAGAGAATGAAGGTAACAATATTGACAGAGGGCGAGAGCAAAAAGTATGTTGTGATAAAGAAACGAAAAATACCTTTGCAAATAAACGTAATAATATGATTTGTACGACACCTTACAGCCAATGATGACCCCTGAGCCCTCTACCGCCTCTGCCTGCCTTCCTCCCTTTCCTTCCTCCACACGTTCCTTCCCTCCACACCTTCCTCGTTAGATGGATGGTTTGTTAGTTAGTTAGTTAGTTAAATAGGCAGATATATACGTATTGTAGCAGTAGTATATATATTGTAGTTAAGTAGCTAGTTAGTTAGATGGCTCGCTGGTTGGTTAGTTAGTTAGGTTGTTAGAGAGGTAGTTTAATAAGTAGTTAAAGATAGAGTTAGCTAGATAGTTAGTTAATTTTATTGTATATTGTGTTATTTATTTATTTATTATTTGTTTTTTATTTATTTTTTTGTTTTATTTTATTTTATTTTTTTCTATTTTCTTTCTTTTGTTTTTTCTTTTCTTTCTTTTCTTTTAGTGTTATTCTTTTTTCTTTTTCTTTCTTTTGTCTATATTTTTTCCTTTTCTTTCTTTCATTTTATTTTCTATTGGTGTTTTTCTCTTTCTTTTCTTTCTCTTCCTTTTCTTTTTCCTTTTCTTTCTTTTCCTGTCATCCTTTTGTTGATGTTCGTTGGTCTGGGTGAGCCGCTTTCCTCCCAGAAGAGACCCACCCATAATTTTGTGATGTTGCTGAGGGCCGAAAGGTGGATGATGTTTCTAATAGTTTTCTTTCCTTGATGTTTTGCTTTCATTTTCGATGTTATTCTGTTCATTTTCTTGCTCTTGTTGTTTTCTATATCATCCTTTTGTTGATGTTCGTTGGTCTGGGTGAGCCGCTTTCCTCCCAGAAGAGACCCACCCATAATTTTGTGATGTTACTTGTGGCCGAAAGGCGGATGATGTTTTTTTCTTCTTTTCTTGATGTTGATCTTTTATCTTTCCTGTATCATCCGTTCTGATGTTCTTTGGGCTGGCTGAGCCTTTTTCTCCCCAGAAAAGACCCACCCATAATTTTGTGATGTTACTTGGGGCCGAAAGGTGGATGATGTTTTTTTCTCCTTTTCTTAATGTTGGTTTTTTATCTTTTCTGTATCATCCGTTCTGATGTTCTTTGGTCCGGATGAGCCTTTTTCTCCCCAGAAAAGACCCACCCATAATTTTGGTGATGTTAATTAGGGCCGAAAGGTGGATGATCTGTTTCTTATTTTGTTTTCTTGGTGTTTCGTTTCGACATTTTCATTATTCTGGTGTTCTTTTTCATTCTCCTTTTCATTTTGGTGTTCCCATCACGTGGATGTCTACGACATCAAACGAGCTCCACCTGCCCGGGTTTATTGTTCGGAGTTTGCTCTCCTAGGCAGACTGCCTGCCACGGCTAACGAGCTCCACCTGCCCGGGTTTATTGTTCGGAGTTTGCTCTCCTAGGCAGACTGCCTACCACGGCTAACGAGCGACACCTGCCCGGGTTTATTGTCTGAGTTTGCTCTCCTAGGCAGACTGCCTACCACGGCTAACGAGCTCCACCTGCCCGGGTTTATTGTTCGGAGTTTGCTCTCCTAGGCAGACTGCCTGCCACGGCTAACGAGCTCCACCTGCCCGGGTTTGTTGTTCGGAGTTTGCTCTCCTAGGCAGACTGCCTGCCACGGCTAACGAGCTCCACCTGCCCGGGTTTGTTGTTCGGAGTTTGCTCTCCTAGGCAGACTGCCTGCCACGGCTAACGAGCTCCACCTGCTCGGGTTTGTTGTTCGGAGTTTGCTCTCCTAGGCAGACTGCCTGCCACGGCTAACGAGCTCCACCTGCTCGGGTTTGTTGTTCGGAGTTTGCTCTCCTAGGCAGACTACCTACCACGGCTAACGAGCTCCACCTGCTCGGGTTTGTTGTTCGGAGTTTGCTCTCCTAGGCAGACTGCCTACCACGGCTAACGAGCCCCACCTGCCCGGGTTTGTTGTTCGGAGTTTGCTCTCCTAGGCAGACTGCCTACCACGGCTAACGAGCTCCACCTGCCCGGGTTTGTTGTTCGGAGTTTGCTCTCCTAGGCAGACTGCCTACCACGGCTAACGAGCCCCACCTGCCCGGGTTTGTTGTTCGGAGTTTGCTCTCCTAGGTGAATTGCCTACCACGGCTAACGACCTCCACCTGCCCGGGTTTGTTGTTCGGAGTTTGCTCTTCTAGGTGAATTGCCTACCACGGCTAACCAGCCGCACCTGCCCGGGCTTGTAGCCGGCAGATCTCCGGCACCTCCGTGGAGGCCCCGGGGGACGCCGAGGCGCCCTGCCGGGAGATCTCCATTCC
Source organism: Eriocheir sinensis (assembly GCF_024679095.1). Classification (NCBI taxonomy): domain Eukaryota; kingdom Metazoa; phylum Arthropoda; class Malacostraca; order Decapoda; family Varunidae; genus Eriocheir; species Eriocheir sinensis. Next base: position 942,461 of record NC_066513.1, read on the forward strand.
TGCCATGCTCGCCAGGGAGACCTTGGGCTCGCTGGCGCTTCGCACCCCGCCGAGGCGAGGATGGGAAGATGCAGGATCTCGCTTAATAAAACTACCAGACTCGATTATGAAATTAAAAACAAATAGGGAAAAGTCGCCGATCATAGCGTCCACCGTTCTGGGACGGAAGGCCGAAGGTAACGCGCCCAAACATCCAAAGAAATCCTCGCGACGGCTTGCGGCGCAGCATCCGTTTCCCTCTTTATTGTTTTCCTTCCGTGACTGACTGATTGCTGGAATGACTGACTGGATGACTTTACTTAGCAAGAAACAGTTCACCAGGCGACATCTTTAAGCTACATCGTATTAACACAACTGTTGAGATCAAACAACAGTGAGTGTGGCTCTCACGGGGACGGCCGCACAGGCTTCCCGACTTACTCCCACTGGGCTCCCGCTTCTCTTCAGTCGTCTGTTTCTTTATTCTTCTTTTCTTTACTCTATATTTCCCTTCCTTTCATCCCTGCTCTCCGTCTATAAACTCTCTCTCTCTCTCTCTCTCTCTCTCTCACACACACACACACACATCGGGTGGATGGTTGGGTGCAAGGGTGGTAACTCCACCAGTGAGCATTCGCTGTCTGTCCTACGCCAGAGTAAAGGAGGAAGGACACATAATAAAGGAGGAGGGACACATAATAAAGGAGGAGGGACACATAATAAAGGAGGAGGGACACATAATAAAGGAGGAGGGACACATAATAAAGGAGGAGGGACACATAATAAAGGAGGAGGGACACATAATAAAGGAGGAGGGACACATAATAAAGGAGGAGGGACACCCCTGCAAGAAGTATTGCTTTTCTATATCAGGCACCGCGGGTCATGGAAGAAATGGTGCACACATTCTCGCTCCTCAAGCGTCAAAACCGCGCACCGCACTAAAACAATGTATAAAACATTTTCTGTAGATGATTTAATGTAGATTACTTTATATATCGACACACTGTCCCCTAAAGTGAGTCCTAAGTGATAAAATTATAAAGAAAAAAAATGTTTTGGGTCGCCATATTTTCAAAATGGCGGCCAAAGCCGGCGCAAAATTAATGTTATTAGTACCCCATTACGAAGACAATGAAACTTATTGCAGCTTTCCTTGATTTTTTTTTTCTTATTCGCCTTTTTTTTAGCCTCTGTCGACTGGCCTAGTATAGAAAGTCTCATTAGTGAGGGAGCATAATTATATGAATTTTCTGAGTATAGTAACTGTATGGAGCTTTGTTAGGTTATGTTTAGGATATCTTCAAGCACATGATAGCCATCACATTATGGAATAAATCAACAAAGAATTAACTCACTTTGTTGTATAATAAGTCTCATTAGTAAGGAGGCGTATATGAATTTTCTGAGTCAAGACCTATAGTAACTGTTTGGGGTATTGTTAGGTTAAGGTAGGTTAAGTTTAAGGTATTGAGTTTAGGGTATCTTCAAGCACATGATAGCCAGCACCTTATGGTGTAAATAAACAAAGAATGACCTCACTTTGTTGTATAGAAAGTCTCATTAGTAAGGAAGCATATGTGACTTTTCTGAATCAGGACCTATAGCGACTGTCTGAGGTTTTGTTAGGTTGGTTTATCCTTAAACCGAGGGCGGCATGTGCCTCAATGGGCGTCATTTAAACAATCCTGCCTGCGCCACCAACGGACGCAGGGACATGGGACATTCACTAACAGCCCCCTAAAACTGATGTCTAAAGAGGCAACAATAACCTCAGGATAAAAATAAAGAAGCACAAAGGCGCCGTTGGAAACTTCCAAATTTTTCTCAATTCACAAAGTTACCGGAAATTCCCATGGAAAGTTTCCCAGCGCAAAATTCCCGGGAATTTTACAACCTAAAGTGTAGTGCTGGGAAGCTTGGTTGATGAATGGAGAGGGGTAGTATGGGAGAGGGGTGGAATGGAGGTGGATGGGGTGTACTATGAAAGGGGCGGCTGGATGGGGTGGGGAGGAAGGGATAGGACAGAATGGATGGGATGGGAAGGATAGGATAAGGGATAAGGATGGTACAGGATGGGTAGGACGGGACAGGGATGGAATGGCGTTGGGTAATGGCTGGCCACACGTCACTGATAGCCCCGCGGTGGACAGTCTTGCCAGGGCTGGACGCCAAGCCTGGGCAAAACGGCGACAAATCTGCTCACGCCGCCCGGCCCAGGACAGAACGGAGCCATGTGCCATATTCTTAGCCATTTCGTCGCCATAGGACAAACATTTGGTAAGGCTTTCGTATGACTTTGAAGCATTTAGGGATACTTTCATAACCCTGGTGGAAGTTTGATCTTTCTGTACCATGAACCTAAGAAAACACTTGTTCGAACCCGACTGAACTTCTTTTAAGCCTTTGAAAAGAGCTTACGTTAAAACAGTGAACCATGGCTGTGCAGCGGAAGGCAGTAACAACTTAGTCCTCACAAGCTAAGCAGAATAACAAGGTATAGAAATAAAGAGTATGTAAATGGAATAGGTTGAGTGGGTTGACTGGCTGGCGGGGTGAAGTGGGGCGGTGTTGTGTTGGGGTGAGTGGAAATAGGTAGGCGAGGCGGGGCGGGGCAGGGCTGGGTGGAAGGATTAAGAGCGATCACAGAGGGACTAACTTGTTGACACGACCATGGAGGTGTGTGTGTGTGTGTTATACTCACTGTTACTGTTACTGTTACATCCTTCCGTCTCACTTTCATTTTTTTCTATTCCTTCACTTTCCCTTTCGTTACCCTCCGCTTCTCTCCCGTCACACCTGCCTCGGCGACTCACGTACCTGTGGGAAGAAATTAACAGGTGAGTAAACGAACACTGACTACACGTGCGGGAAACACTGAATATACAGAAAAGAAAAAACATGAATCTTTCCATTTACGTGTATTTATCTGTTTATGTACATGATTTTTGGGGCAGCGTCATGTTACCCTGTCTCTTTATATCATCATTAGCCACATCACAAAAGGACATATCAGCCACATTACTGTTGAGAAAGACTAGTACAACGCATAGACTTCACAACTAGTTGACGGGAAATCTCTTCAGTCTTGGCGCGCTGGCTTCGCGTAAGGGGCCGATTGTTATGGCGACTTTCACTGCGACAACTCAAACACACTCTGCGTTCTTACTCCGAATTTAAGTGGAAACAGGACGAAATCTTCAAGTTTTAGTGCATACAAGCAGGCAGGAGTGTCTCTAGAGTGATTTGGTCGAGGATTCAAGGTAACTTATATAAAATAGCACCATGCGTGCACTTTGAAAACGTTGTGTAAAAAATGGCAAATTTGCGTAACTTTAGGTTGAAATCTTTACGTAAAATGAATGATAACTGTAGGATAGTGAAGTCCACAGTTTTACGTATTAGGAAACAAGAAATGTACGTTTAGTTAGTGCCTACATGGCAACTCAGCTCAGTTCCCGCGTCGCCTAACTCGCCTTAGGCACGCAGTCAGCTGGGCACTTCCCCTCTGTAAAGGATTATCGCTGTCCTGCCTCTGTTTACTCTCCAAGTAAAGGACCCACAGTTATTCATCGTCTCTGTACCCTTCCCCACAACTGCAAGGATCCAGAGGACGATACAAGAAGACACAGAAGGCAGTGGATCGAGTGGAAGTGACGGAGGAGACACAAGATATGAGGACGCCGCGACCCCGTGGAGTAAACTGTGGAGGAGCCGTACTACGCCATCAGTGCAGTGACTCAGTGTTGTGTGCAGTGCAGTGGTGTGTTCAATGCAGTGTGGTAGTGAGGGCTGTTCACTACGTCCTACGGGGTCGAGTATGTGTGCATGGGGAAGGCCAACTCTGACCCGACTGAGCACTTGGCAAGCGCCGCACCATGTGCGGCGCCAACTACTGGACGAGCGTGCAGAACTTCATGGTGAGCAACAGATAACTGTTAATTCCTCTTGATTAATTTATTTATTATTTGGTATACTACAGTTTACTTGGTCAGTGAAAACAGGAAGGTCAAGGAGGGAAGAAGAGCAGCAGGATACAGGTGTCTTGATGATGGCGAGACACGAGGTAAGAAGGGGAAGTTGTTTAAAATGCAGCTTTTTTTTTAATATGAAGAATCATATACTTACCATTTCAAAAGATAATAAGTGTTACCTTGGATTTTGCTGAACTTAAACTTACTTTTATGATTTTCTGCGTCAAAATCTAGAAAAGGATTACTTTAGATGTAATTATTGATGGGCGAACGTCGCCTCATTAGTGTGCGTGATTGACGGCCGTTATGATGATCGTTTGCATTGTGCGACTAAATCAGAAGATTAATTTATCATTGTCGAAAAAGACGACTAATTAATTATTTTGTATAATATTTTAACTTCTATCTATTAAGCCAATATAACTGTTTTGATATTTAATCTGAGAGATCTGGCAAAGACAACAATTCTTGCTCACTGGTAACTGAAGAGCGAGGAACAAAGTTCGCGAGACAATGTCTGGAGATGGTCTGCACACACCGGACAAGGATCTGTTCTGAAGCGCAGCGGGGGAGAGATTCTTGTTTCCTGTGTTTGGTGGGGTTAGTGCTGAGAGGACGACAAATCATAACGCCTTGTTTTGAAAATCGAAATCGAAGATTTTTTTTTTCGCAGCTTCCAGCAGCGAAGCTTAGCTTAAAAGGTCTACATCTGTGATTCGAACGATACAAACAAGATGTGCTGTGAAAAGAACCACCACAGCAAGTTTCACTTAAACTGAAACACTTCAGTTGATTAGTATTTCAGGTCTTGTGCTGTTCACTCGTCCTGTATCACACACCCAGTATCTGTCCTCCCTGACCCCCAGCAGCCTCATGCCACTGTTCACCTTTCTTTCTGCCTCCAGACTCACCACACATACCTGAACGGCTGAGTCTTCTATTCACGTACAGCTTCCGGTTGTATCCGAGGTCCCTTCTGCTGAAGGATCCAATATTTAGGGAAAAACGAGGATCTTTCCGTTTGGCTATGTACAGCGCTAAAATTAATTTTTAATATAGATTTTCTTATGTATTTTTGTCCGTAGAATCCGAATATGGCGGACAACCTGTTTTATGGAGAAACGAACAGTTTTAAGTTATTTCACGTGGTGCAGCCGCCGCAGACTCAAAAATAGCTTCGCAGAGGGCTTATAGGGTCGGGGGAGCATATTTTAAACTACTCCAACCTGAACTTTACGGTTTACTATGGGGCCTAAAATTTCAGACCCCCCCTTTAATAATGTCAGGGGGGCTACGCCCTCCCGGACCCCCCTCATGGCGTTATAGGGTGGATTTATTTCAGCGAGGAGGTATTTTCGCAACACTCCGCTGCAGCACTGCCGCGGTTAAAGCAACCAGAGGCGACGCGCTTTCGTAAACATTATCCCATATTTTCAAGAGTAAAAAAAGTCCTTGAATTGATTTTCAAAGCGTTTCCATGGACTGGGTTGAAGGTTTGCAAACGGAAAAGATACATAAATTGTATATAATACTGACTATTAAGAATTTTTAAAGTTTGAATTACTTAATTAATAGATATTAATAAAATAAATTTAAAGGCAAAATAACTCAAAAACTGTTAATTTCTACAAAAAAATAATGTGAGATTATGATTCTACGGACAAAAAATACATAGAAAAAATCTATATTAAATTACTTTAGCGCTGTACGCCAAACGGAAAAACCTGAAAACGACAATGACGTTGATATAGTCATGTGGAGACTCGTGACATTAGTGTTGTAGCCTGTTTGTGACCACCCTGTTACCATCCCTCAGGACGACATAGAACGCCATATTCTGCAAAAAAATGAAGATGGAAACCCCACAGACAAGGTAAGAAACTAATGTTTCTCCAGGCAATTGAAAAGCTAACGAGTTCAGTTAAAACGCGATAGAAGGTCCACATAGACCTTATTTTGTTGGTATTAATCCAGAAGTTAACCCGGGTCTTAAAACGAGGACACACCATTTGTGATATTTGAAGCATTATCTGACAACAAACAATCACTGACCGACACTGCCGCATTGCTTTGTCGTCGCAAATAACCTGTTCGTGAGACATTAATTTATGTATATGGTTTGATGGGGAGTATATATCGAGAGATTTATTTCCGTTTATCGCAATTTAACGGCGAGTCACAGGTTAGGTTAAATTTAGTTTGGTTACATTTGATTGTTAACGATGAGTACGTGATACACAGTTCGCGCTGCGCCACTGATTGTTTTCGCAGGTGTGTCGGAGACCCGGGTAAGTGTACCTGGCAGATTTTAACTATATTTCTTTCTGGCATAACTCCCTTTAAAACCGTTTCAGACCACCAGGTTAACAAATTATAAGGCGATGCGCTTTTTAACGATCGAATCTCTGGGACCTTATAATCTGCCATAATCCTCGACCTCCCGCCGTCACATGTTGGTATGACTGCTCTGTAGACAATCGAGTCACACACACACACACACAGCCGTACTGCGAGGTTGCGGAGTGTTGGCAGTGTTGCTCAGGCCGGACAGGAAAGATCACATGGTCAGAAAAAAATTACAGAGAGCCACCTCCCACTACCATGCAACAATAACAAACTTAATTACATCGGCAAGTAACTCGAGTTATATATATTGACAATGTGTTACTGCTCCTGTTTTATTTGGCGAACGCTCATACGTGAAGGCTCAACGACGAGACGCGCTGGCCGAGAGACGCGCTGGTCTGTATTATACTCACTCTCCCTCTATAATATATTCCTCCCAAAAGTCAGACTGCTGGAGAGCACGGATAATCGGGGTGAGCCGCCATGCATTATCTAGTGGCTAGCGGAGGAGCACGCCTGCCTGTCACTAGCGGGGCCGAGCACGTACACAATGCCGAGAACACTTAGGCATTATCTAAGGTTTTATTTGTGAGGAAAAGTATAACTTCGGCGCTGACGGTACGCATTTATATATTATTCTGCACTTATATGCCATTTCATTTTATTACAGTAGTTCAGAGCAAATTATCTGTATAGATTCACAATCCTTGTAGGGAAATGGCTTTCAGACTTTCTATGACGCGACCCAGTTGTGATGTATGCGTCACCTCTTCAGTGCCGTACCGTGATGCTATTTTTTTTTTTTTTATAACGCATGGCACCTCATACAGGATCTACCTACCGCTTACTGGCAGTGGCGACCCAGTAATTTGATTCCACAGGTATCAATAAATGATAATAATAATAATCATACTACTACTTGCTACGACTACTATATATACTACTACTATTACTACTACTACTACTATCATCACTACATCTACTACTACTACTACTACTACTACTGCTGCTGCTGCTGCTGCTGCTGCTTCTACATCTGCTGATAATAATATTAATAATAATGATAAAAAAATAATAGTAATAAAAATAATAGTAATTATATTAATAATATTACTATTCTCATTATTATATTTATTATTATTATTATTATTATTATTATTATTATTATTATTATTATTATTATTATTATTATTATTATTATTATTATTATTATATGAAAATAATGATAATTAGTAATTAATAATAATAATAATAATAATAATAATAATAATAATAATAATAATAATAATAATAATAATAATAATAATCATTTCTCTAAAAATTAGTAACTCAAATAGCGCCGGTATTTTAGAAACTGTTATTGCCAAGAGACTACATCAAAGAGTATTTTCATTACGATTTTGCCGTTCGTCAGCGGCACAGCACGCTCCCTAAATTTTATATTACTCCCTTTTTGCAAGTAGTATACAGCAATCATTATCACATTTTCAGACATACATAAAGAGAAAAAAACTAAAATTAGATTTAAGATTACCGCACCATTTCCATGTCGTTACTTATTACATGACAGAAATATCACAGAAGTAAAGGTTATTTAGTAGAGACTACCTGTGTCGTTTTTCCTTCCATGACCACCACCGCAATTAACCACAGTTCCCCCTTCCACCAGGACCACAAAGCGCCCTTATTCCCCCCATTCACTCCACTCCCGTCATTACACTCCTTAAAAGACATCAACAACAATAGCAGTCCCGTCACCACCCTCACATGTACAGAACAACACCCTCCTTAAGACACATCACCAGCAGACCCGTCACTATC
>NC_066513.1:950680-958180 GCF_024679095.1 Eriocheir sinensis
CCCCACCCACCACAATCACTCTCCACACACCACAATCATTCCCCACCCACCACAATCACTCTCCACACACCACAATCATTCCCCATCCACCACAATCACTCTCCACCCACCACAATCATTCTCCACCCACCACAATCATTCCCCATCCACCACAATCATTCTCCACCCACCACAATCATTCCCCAGCCACCACAATCACTCTCCATCCACCACAATCATTCCTCAGCCACAACACCTAATGCTTTACTCATCACCACCCAACACCACCCTTTCATCCACCACCACCACCCATCACCCACCACAACCCTTCCTCACCCACCACCACCTGTACACCCAAATACTTCACCCATCACCCAGGACAACCATAACTCATCCACCATCTTCTTCCTTCCCTCCTTTTCCTCCCTCTTCCTTTCTCCCTCCTTCCACTCTCTCCCTTCCTCCCTCACCCAACATCACCCTTCCACCCACCATTTATCTCCCTCATCTTTCCTCTTCTTTCCATCTTCTTTCTCCCTTCCTCTTCCTCCCTCTTACACAATCTCTCCTTCACCTCCTTTTCCTTTTATTTCCCTCCTCTTCCTGTTATTCTTCTCCTTGTTTCCTCTCTCTCTCTCTCTCTCTCTCTCTCTCTCTCTCTCTCTCTCTCTCTCTCTCTCTCTCATCTTTATTCTTTTCTTTCTCCTTTCGTTTTCCTTCCATTTATCATAACACACACACACACACACACACACACACACACACACACACACACACACACACACACACAAATAGATATAGACAGACAGACAGACAGACAAACGGAGAGGCGATGAAGGGAAACGGAGGCACAAAGGTCAAGGAAAGCGAGGGTCACGTGAGAGGTCAAATGGGGGAGAGGAGAGGGGAGGGGAGGGGAGAGGAGGGGAGGGGGGGGGGAAGATAAATAATGAAGAGGGGAAAATAAAAGGGAAGAAAAAAACAAAACAAAAAAGTAAAAAGAGGGGAAGAAGAAAAGGAGGAGGAGGAGGAGGAGGAGGAGGAAAAGTAAGGATGACATGAAAAAATAAATAAATAAATAAATAAATAAAAAGGAAGAAGCCACAGAGACGGAGGAAAAGAAAATGAGAAAAAAGAAGTAAGGAAAGGAGGAGAATAAGTAAAAGTAGTAGGAGGAAGAGTAAGAGTAGAAGGAAGAGTGGGAACAGCAGGGAAAGGGAGAGAGTAGAAGGAAATGGGAGCAGCAGGGAAAGGGAGAGAGAGAGTAGAAGGAAGAGGGATCAGCAGGGAAAGGGAGAGAGTAGGAGGAAATGGGAACAGCAGGGAAAGGGAGAGAGTCGGAGGACGTGGGAACAGCAGGGAGTGAAAACAGAACGAAGTGTCAGTATATTGGAGCCGAGACCACACCGATGAGTTATAAAATTTTACCTCTGGCGTCTAACACTCGAAGGTCCTCGCTGTTAACCCGAGCACAGTGCTGGCTCTGTCCTATGCTTATTTACAGTGTTTTGCGTGTTTCAGGTCGCTGCTGACGGTGACCCAAGATTTGATTCCTCCTACACGACCTGGAGAGACTTTCCATGCTTCCTGTTACTCTGGTGTCGTCAGAAAACTTTGATAGGGAAGATTTTAGTCCAGTCTCTAAGTCGTTGATGTAAACTTTGACAGGGAAGATTTTAGTCCTGTCTCTAAGTCGGGAAGATTTTAGTCCAGTCTCTAAGTCGTTGATGTAAACTTTGACAGGGAAGATTTTAGTCCTGTCTCTAAGTCGTTGATGTAAACTTTGATAGGGAAGATTTTAGTCCTGTCACTAAGTCGTTGATGTAAACTTTGACAGGGAAGATTTTAGTCCTGTCTCTAAGTCGTTGATGTAAACTTTGACATGGAAGATTTTAGTCCAGTCTCTAAGTCGTTGATGTAAACTTTGATAGGGAAGATTTTAGTCCAGTCTCTAAGTCGTTGATGTAAACTATGATATGGAAGATTTTGGTCCAGTCTCTAAGTCGTTGATGTAAACTTTGATAGGGAAGATTTTAGTCCAGTCTCTAAGTCGTTGATGTACAGAGTCATAAAAAGAATGGACCCCAGTACTGACTCTTGCGGCGCAGGGACCAACTCAGTCTTAATAGAAGTTACCTGATGACTCTGAGGCGGGAAGTAGGAGGAAGAGGAGGAGGTAGAAGAGCCAAATAAAGAACAGAAAAAAAATCAGGTTATGCGAATAGAAATACTTGCCCCAGACAGACAGACAGACAGACAGACACACATACACACACACACACACACACACACACATGGACAGACAGATAAACAAACAGACAGACAGACAGACAAACACACATAGACAGACAGACACAGACAAACAGACAGGTAAGACAGGGATAAGCATGGAAAGGACAGGCAAGACAGGGAGGTAAAAAATGCGAGGAGAATAGTCTGAAAGAAATAAAGAGCAAAAAATACATAAAAATCACACGCAAAAAAACGAGAGGCCCAGACAAAGGAGAGAAAGGAGAGGAAACAAAGGAGGGAAAATGTGCTGCCCATAGACCGGAGGAAAGGAGGGAAGGCGAACGTGAGAAGGTAATAATAATAATAAAAAAAAACTCGAAGAAAGAAAATAGAAAAAGAAGTAAAAAGTGTAGCCATCAGAGCCGAAGGAATTGGAGGACGTAAGTAAGTGTGTAAGTGTGTAAAGTATTAAGTGCCTGAGTTCACTAGTAAGTCAGTCAGTCAGTCAGTAGTTGGTTAGTAAATCAGTCAGTCAGTCAGGCCTTTAAACCGTCTGTCCGTTCATAAGCCAGTCAGTCAGTCAAACCTTCTATCCGTCCGTCAGTCAGTCAGTTAGTTAGTATGTCAGTCAGTCAGTTAGTCAATCAGTCAGTCAGTCAGGCCTTTAAACCGTCAGTCCGTTCATAAGCCAGGCAGTCAGTCAAACCTTCTATCCGTCCGTCAGTTAGTTAGTATGTCAGTCAGTCAAGTCAGTCAGTCAGGCCTTTAATATGTCTGTCCGTTCATCAACCAGTCAGTAAGTCAAACCTTCTGTCTATCTGTCCGTCAGTCAGTCAGTCAGTCAGTCAGTTAGTTAGTTAGTTAGTCAATCAGTCAGTCAGTCAGGCCTTTAATTTGTCTGTCCGTTCATCAGCCAGTCAGTCAGTCAAACCTTCTATCCGTCCGTCAGTCAGTTAGTTAGTGTCAATCAGTCAATCAGTCAATCAGTCAGTCAGTCAGTCCTTCCATCTGTCTGTCCGTTCATTAGCCAATCAGTCAGTCAAACCTTCTACCCGTCCGTCAGTCAGTCAGTCAGTTAATCAGTCAGTCAGTCTATCAGTCAGTCAGTCAGGCCTTTAATCTGTCTGTCCGTTCATCAGCCAGTCAGTCAGTCAAACCTACTGTCTATCCGTCCGTCCATCCGCCCGTCAGTCAGTCAGTCAGTCACTTAGTTAAATAGTTAGTTATATAGTTAATCATTAAGATATTTAGTCAGTCAGTCAACAAGTCCGTTTCACCCTTCCCAGTCACCCAGTCAATTAGTCAGGTAGTGTGTCAGTCAGTCATTTAGTCAGTCATTCAGCATCTCAGTCAGTCAGTCAATCCTTTAATAAGTTAGAAAGATGACATAAAACAAGAATGAAATAACGGAAGCAAGCAGGTCGGTCAAGATAAGACACAAACAATCGAAAACAAAAATTATATAACACAAATAAGAAAAAAAACATTGAGGAAAAGTACAGTATTATTATTTCCTTTTCCTCCATTTTTCCTTCCTTTCCGAGTGACAGGACAGTGACAATGAGAGAGAGAGAGAGAGAGAGAGAGAGAGAGAGAGAGAGAGAGAGAGAGAGAGAGAGAGAGAGAGAGAGAGAGAGAGAGAGAGAGAGAGAGAGAGAGAGAGAGAGAGAGAGAGAGAGAGAGAGAGAGAGAGAGAGAGAGAGAGAGAGAGAGAGAGAGAGAGGGGGGGGGGGGGTAAATTGTGAAAGGCATACAAATAAAAAAAAATTAAAGCGAGGTAAAATATTGTGGCTGGGGGATATTATGGGGCGGTAAATTCTGGGCGAGGAGGAGGAGGAGGAGGGGGAGGAGGAGGAGGAGGAGGAGGATAGGCATGAAAGAAAATAGAAAAGTGAGAAAAAAAAGGATGAAGAGGAAGAAAAAGAAGAAGACGAAGACGAAGAAGAAGAGGATATGTCGAAGAAACAGGAGGAGGAGGAGGAGAAGAAAAAGAAGAAAAAGAAATAAAGATGTAAACAAATACAAGAAGAAGAAGAAGAAGAAGAAGAAGAAGAATATTAACAACAACATCAACAACAAGGGAATAAAGGGAAGGAGGAGGAGGAGGAGGAGGAAGAGAAGGAGGGAGGAAGAGGAAGAAGAGGAGGACTGGAAGAGGGGAAAGAGGATAAACTAGAAAAGGAAGGAGATGAATAAGAAAGAAAAAAGAGGAAAAGTAAGATGATAAAGAAGAAGAAGAAAAAAGAAAAAGAAAAGGAGAAGAAGGGGATAAGGAGGAGGAGGAGGAGGAGGAAGAGAAGGAGAAAAAGAAGGAAGAAAAATAAAGCTAACAAAAATGACAACAACAACAACAACAACAAAGATTTAGTGTTATCAAGGCATGCAATCTAGAAGAGGAAAGGGAGGGAGGGAGGAAAGGAGGGAGAGGAAGGGAGGGAGGGAGGAGAGAGTGAGAGGACGGAGGGAGGAGGGAGGTTATTCATGTCTTCTTTGGGGACGAGAGTGAGGACAAGGTGGAGGAGGAGGAGGAGGAGGAGGAGGAAGGAAGGCGAGGAAGAAGAGGTGAAGAGTCGGGCGAAGAAGATGGGAGGGGAGGAGAGGAGAGGGGAGGGGAGAGGCAGGAGAGGGAGGGGAGAAGGGAGAAAGGAGGGTATGAAAGAGAGAGGAGAGGGAGGAAGGAAGACGAGGATAAGGAGGAAGGGTGGAATGGAGGGAGTAAGGATGAGGAAGAAGGGGAGGAGAGGGGATGAGGGGAGAATAGGAAGATAGGGGCTAGAGATGGGACGGGGGGATAGGGAGAAACGGGGAGGAATGGGTTGGGAGAATAACGAGGAATGGGTAAGGAAGAGGATGGGGATGAAGGGATGGATGGGGAAGGGGTGAAGAAGGCATGAGTAGAGGGGAAGAAAGGAGGGATCGGATGGGAGGGATGGGAAGAAGAGATGGGTGGGAGGAAGAAGTGATGGGTGGAGAGAGGGGAAGAAAGAAGGATGGGATGGGAGGGATGGGCTGGGGAGGAAGAGGAAATGGATGAGGAGGGGTGGGGAAGGAAGAAGGAATGAGTGGGAGAGGGAAGAAGGGAGGGGTGGGGTGGGGAGAAAGAAGCATTGGCGGGGATGGTGGGGGCGAAGGCACAGGTGATGAGGGAAGAAAGAATGGATGGGGAAGGAGGGGATGAAGAAGAGATCGGTGGGGAGAGGGAAAAGGGGGTAGGTGAGGATGGGGAGAAAGAATGGGTAGGTAGGACGGGGGGTCGAAGAGAGGATGGGTAGGTTGGGGAAGGGGGGAGGAGAAAGGGGGGGGATATGTGGGAGAGGGAAGAAGGGATGGGTGGGTCAGAGGAGAAAGTAGGAGAGGGTGGGGAGGGAAAGGGGAAGGTGAGGAGGGGGTGAAAGGAGGGGTAGGAGGGGAGGGAGAAAGAAAGATAGAACGAGGAAAAGAAAGAAAAAAAAGAAAATAATAACAATAATAATAATAATAATAATAATAATAATAATAATAATAATAATAATAATAATAATAATAATAATAATAATAATAATGTTTTAAGTCACTCATCGGCATATATAAACACACGACAACTTACAACTTAAAAATTAAAACTAAATAACCACTAACAAGCAGCGCATACCCGGGGGCGCGTCACTTCACTCACTCGCCGCCTTCACTCCCGACGGTCTTATTATGAAGCCCCTCCCACCCCCACCCCCACCCCACCCCACCCCACCCCCCACGAACTACAATATATACTTCAGCATTAATGACACGAAATAGCCAAATAATCAGTTCCTCACGTTCATCAGTCACCTCTACGTACACTCAGGGACGTTCACTTCACTCCTAAAGCAACGTCAGTCAGTTTCTAAGGCAGGTGATCGTTTACGCACTAACTATTTCGGCAGGAAGGTTGTTGTAGTGACGAACGAGACGAATGGCGGGCGGTTCAAGTCTCCCTTCAGTCGTCCCCAGCTTGTCCTTGCCACAGCATCTCAAGGACACATTTCACAGCTTGGAGGAGATGGAGGAGGAGGAGGAGGGGGGGGGGTGGGGAGGAGGAGAGGGGGAGGGGAAGGACATACAAGGTGAGGACTTCCGACACTTAGGGGCCAAACCTCTTATGAGACTCGTGGCTGAGGAGGAGGAGGAGGAGGAGGAGGAGATGGTGGTGGTGGTGGTGATGGAGATGGAGTAGGAAGAGGAGCAGACAGAGACGAAGAAAGAAGAAAAAGGAGAAAAAGAAAATGAAGAAAAGAAACAAAAGAAGAAGAAAGGGAGGAAAAGGAGGAAGAAAGTAAATATCTAACTAACGAGCTCACTAACGCACTGACCAACTTACCGTCAAATCTACTTACACTCTTACTAACTACCTGACCAACCAAGCGACTGACAGAGCAAGCAACCAACAAACGAACTAACTTACTATCTTACCAACTTAATGACGCAAGAGCTCTACAACGAAGGAAGCAAAGAAAGAAAGATAGAAAGAGAAAGGAAGGAAAGACAAATAAAAAAAGAAATAAGAAGGAAAGAGAGAAGGAAAGATGGCAGAAAGGATGGAAAAAAAATGTCAAGAAAGAAGGAAAAAGAAAAGTAGGAAAAAAACGAAAGAAAGAACGAAAGAAAAAGAAAGAAAAAGTCGTTCAAGGTGAAAGACTCGTTAGAAAAGCGGACTAAATCATATGAGAGAGAGAGAGAGAGAGAGAGAGAGAGAGAGAGAGAGAGAGAGAGAGAGAGAGAGAGAGAGAGAGAGAGAGAGAGAGAGAGAGAGAGAGAGAGAGAGAGAGAGAGAGAGAGAGAGAGAGAGAGAGAGAGAGTTGAATATAATGTTATTTTCGTGTTTTATCTGATTTTTTTATTAACCCAAAAAATATTATCCGATTTTACTCTTTTTATGATTTTTTTTTTAATATCAACTATTTTCTCTCTCTCTCTTCATATCGCTCCATTCACACTTATTTGTATATGTTTAGTGAGAGAGAGAGAGAGAGAGAGAGAGAGAGAGAGAGAGAGAGAGAGAGAGAGAGAGAGAGAGAGAGAGAGAGAGAGAGAGAGAGAGAGAGAGAGAGAGAGAGAGAGAGAGAGAGAGAGAGAGAGAGAGAGAGAGAGAGAGAGAGAGAGAGAGAGAGAGAGAGAGAGAGAGAGACCCATTCACACAGCCATGGCGGAAAATTAGAATGGCCGAATATCCTTCCCTTAAACAAATACCTCAGACAACACAACACAAAACAAATTAACATTAAATGAATATCGCACGAATCGAGGCTCTTAGGGCAATACCGAAACCACGCC
>NC_066513.1:963180-985680 GCF_024679095.1 Eriocheir sinensis
GTTTTATGAGCATAGTGATAGTTAGATAAGGCTTTCGTAGAGGTTGTGTTGGTATTTCCATGAGTAGTTTTACGAGTCTAGTAATAGTTCGACAAGGCTTCTGCATCATGAATCTAAAAAACTACTCATGAGAACCCGACTTGTCTTTGTGGCATTGGGAAAAAGTTGTTGGGTGAGCCGAAAGCGTCTGAGAATACGTGCCATAAAGACCTTTGATAGACCATGCCCAGCCCACAGCGTACCCAAGACTACTTAAGAGTGATGCCAACGCTAACAAGGCGAGGAGGATGCGAGGTACACAGGGTAAGGTGAGGCAGAGAAGATGAAGAATACGCGTCATAAAGAGCTTTAATAGAACATGACTGGCTTACGGCGCACCCAAGACCATAAAAAGAGATACTAAAACGAAGAAGAGGAGGAGGAAGCGAGGTACAGACGGTAAGGTGAGGCAGAGAAGATGATACAAGGGCGGTGTTGTAAGCGGGCCGCCGAGGAAGGTCAGGAAGCGGTGGGGGAAGGCCGCGGAGGGTACAAAGGTCTACAGGCTAACTCAAGCAGGTCATGATGTGAGGTGTTGCAGGGCGAACGTGACAGGCAACATCACCGAATTAAAGAGGCGTCCCCTATACAAGCCAGGCCGCCTAAACGTTTTAACTTCTACATAGGTTCACTGTACTAATCAAAGCCTTATTTATCTATTAATATATTTTGCCAAGGTACGGGAGGCAAAGGGCAGAGCAGTATGCAGACATGTCCACGCAACTCTTCCATAGAAAAAGGAAACAGAGGAAGAAGTCGAAACATACACATCAAACTTAGTGCCGCATTCTTAAACATTTCGACGCCCAAGCTCACCTATTTGACAAGGCTTTCGTAGGAGTTTTGAGCATTTCCAGGGGTAGCATTATGACCCTGGTGGTGGTTTGACCCTTTCTCTGTATCGTGAACCTAAGAAAACACTAATTTGAGCCCAACTGACCGTATTCTTGGCCTTTAAAAATACTTGAAGTGAGAGGTGGAAGCGTCTTGCAACACCCTCCTTAGTTCGAGAGTCACCCTGATGCTCCCCCCCCCATTTTTTTTTGCATGGAAGCAGACAGCTCAATGGGAAAATAAAAGAGAGAAAACAAGCCCAGAAGAAAACAAAGAAAACAAAGAAAACAAAGAAGTCCGCACAAGCTGTCGCAGTAGTGGAAAGCTGCAGAAGAATTAGGCGAGCTGCTGCATTAATAACTCATTGGTTGGTTATTTTATGGGCGAGTGCGGTGCAGGCAGCCTCCCGGTGCCTGGCGCGGCGGGTGTGTGGCCATGCTCAGGGGCTATTAGTGTGTGTGTCTCGGTGCACACACACACACACACACACACACACACACACACGAACACACACACACACACACACACACACACGCACACGCACACGCACACACACACACACACACACACTTTTGCTATCTGACTAACAAATTTCCTAAGGGAGTACAAGAGGGAAGGAATGTGGAGATAGGAAAAAGAATAAAAGCAGACTGTACATTAACGCCTCACGTCTCCCACAACGCAAATCATATTCTTAAACATATCGGCGCGCAAACACTTATTTGACAAGGCTTTCGTACGAGTTTTGGGCGTTTCCAGGGGTAGTTTTATAACCCTTGTGGTAAACAGTTTGACCCTTCTTCTGTAACATGAACCTAAAACAAGACTCATCAGTACTCGTTTGGTCTCCTTTTCGGCCTTTGGAAATAGTTGATGTGAGAGGCGGAAGTCTGAAAATACTTACCTCACCGTTTTGGGCATTTCCAGGGGTAGTTTTATGACCCCGGTGGTAGTTTGATCATGTAGCATGAACCTATAACATCACTCACTGAAACTCGACTGATCTCCTTTTCGGCCTTTATAAATAGTTAATGTGAGAGGAGGAAGTGTCTGAGAATACCGATCTTACCCTTGGCCCCTTCCAGAGAGGCTACAGTGTGGTGGCTATGAGTGGTTCCAGGCCGCGCACTCCCCGCTATCTGTCCCCGCGGTCTCCTGGATGGCTAGCTGATGGTCGGCCGTGGATGGATGGACTCTAGATGAAGGTTTAGGCCTCGCGGGACACGTGTGCTGATATGAATACCTGGACGTCTTTTCTTCCTTTTCTTTTCTTCGTCAATTATTAGCTTAGCTGTCTTCCCCTCCTCTTTCTTCTAATTCTTATTCTACTTCTCCTTCTATTCCTCACTTTATTACTTATTTTCCTCTTCTTTACTCTGCTCTTTCTCCTCTCTCTCCTCTTACTCATGATGGAACTCTTTCTCTTCTTCCTTCTTCATATTCTACTCTTCCTCCTCTTCCTTATTCTACTCTTCCACTTCATCCATCTTTTACTCTTTATTGTATTCTTGCTCCGTCTCCTTCTACTCCACATTACTACTATTAATCTTCCTTCGCCTCCTTCTTCTCCTTTATTCTCCTCCTCCTCCTCCTCCTCCTTACTTCCATTTCTCCTCTTCCTTTTCCTCCTCAGTGAAATCAACAACCAAATTGCATAGAAAAAAAATGACCAAGAACAGAAAATCTTCACGAAAAACAAAAACAGAAATAAATATGAATAAATAAAAAAGGAACCAAATGGAAACTTAGGACAAAAATAACAAGAAGAAGTATTAAAAAAAAAAAATACACTTGAGAAATGACAATAAAACTCGTGTCCTAAAAATAGCGACTCTGAGAGCGGAAGAAAGACACACACACACACACACACACACACACACACACACACACACACACACACGCAAACACAAACAGGAGCGCCGAAATGATCTTCCTCTGACTCAGCAAGACTGTTTGTGTGTTTGTGCGTGTTTGTCTTGCTTGAGAGAAACTTGTTATTAGCTGCGTGTGTGCGTGTGTGTGTAGAGGAGGGAAATTACATGCACAGGAAGGGTGTGTCTAGTCTATAATGTACACGGAAGGCTCTGCGCACACACACACACAAACACACACACACACACACACACACACACACACACACACACACACACACACACACACACACACACACACACACACTCACACACACACACACACACACACACACACCGAGAATGGGAAGAAGGAAGAAGGAACTCGGAGATAGGAAAAGGCTGAAAAAAAAGGAAAATAAAAGTTGGGGGCATAGATATAGCTGCTCGTGCCCTTAGTGCTCATCTCCGTCACAATAATTCCTCACGCTGCTGACGCCAAGACACGCTGACACCGCACTCTTACCTGGCGCCTCCTCCTCCTCCTCCTCCTCCCCTTCTTCCTCCGCCGCACACCTGTAGCACTCAGTCACGCTTACCTGTGAAGGAGAAAAAATAAGGAGCGTGAGAATGACTGTAAGGGCTTGGGAAGGGTGTTGTTGTTGTTGTTGTTGTTGTTGTTGCTGTTGTTGTTGTTGTTGAAGTAGTAGCAGTTGTAGTGGCAGTAGTAGTAATAGTAGTAGTAGTAGTAGTAGTAGTAGTAGAAGTAGTAGTTATATTTTCTATTACTACTTCTTCTATTACTACTACTACTACTACAACCACCACTACTACTGCTACTACCTCCACTACTACTACTACTACTACTACTACTACTACTACTACTACTACTACTGCCACCACTACTACTTCTACTAAAAATAAATTATTACTGGTATGTCATCGGTAAAGAGGAGGAGGAGGAGGAGGAGGAGGAGGAGGAGGAGGAGGAGGGCCATACACATGCCTCTTAGCAATTTGGAACAATAATTACCAAAGGGGAGGAACATGGAGGGGGGAGGGGAGAAGGGGAGGGGAAAAGAGAGGAAGGGGAAGAAAAGAGGTAGGGAAGGAGGAAAAGAGGGGGTAGAGGGAGGAAAAGAGAAGGGGTAAGGGAGGGATAGAGGGAGGAAGGGAAGAGAAAAGATGGGAAGAGGAGGAAAAGAGGGAAGAGAGGAGAGGGAGTAGGGGAGGAGAAGAGATGTGAAAGGGGAGAAGAAGGAAGGGGGAGAGGAGGAGGAGGAGGGAAGAGACGGAAGAAGGGAAAAAAAGCGGGAGAGAAGGGGGAGAGGAAGGGGAGGAAAAGAGAGGAGTGAGGGAAGAAGAGATATAGGGGAGGAGAGGAGAGGAAGGAAGGGGAGTTGAGGAAGAGGGGGGAAGGGAAGGAAGGAGAGGGAAAGAAACCTGTTAGCTCTTCTCTCCCCCTCCCCACCCATTCCTCCCTTTCTGATGGGGAGGGCGAAGGGTGCTGTTTGGGGAGAAGTGATGGGGAGATAAAACTGATGATGATGGTGGTGGGGAGAACAGTATGGGTAAAGGGAAGGACTGGGGAGTTGGGGCATTGGGGAGAAGGGGAGTTAGTCTTATTGAAACTTCCCTCCTACCTCTTCCTGCCCCCTTCCTCCCCTCCCCAACACCCTTTCTCATTACAGACCCCTCTTATGCCTTTCCCTCCCTCCCCTCCCCAATCTCCCCCCTCCTCCTCTCCCCTACACCCCTACATTTTTCCTCCCTCTTCTCTTTCCCTCCATTCTTCCTTCCTCCTACTCCTTCTCTCATTTTTACCTCCATTTTTCCTCCTTTCCTCCCTCAATTTCCTTCCTCAACGTCCATTGCTCCTTTTGTCTCGTTTTCCTCCTCCTCCTCCTCCTCCTCCTCCTCCTCCTCTTCTTCCCACACATCATCTCTCCATTATGTTCCCTCCCACGCAACCTCTCCCTCCCTCCCTCCCTCCCTCCCTTTCTCTCCCTTCCCCCCCTTCTGCCAGCCCTTTAATACTCCCTTTCCTTCCCTTCCCTTTACTTCATTTCCATTCTCTTTCCTTCCCTCCCTTTCTTTTCCCATCCCCTCCCTTCCCTTCCTTTTCAATTCTCACCCCTTCCCTTCCTCTCTCTTCCTTTTCCTTCCCTTCCCTTCCCCTTGTGTTGATTTCCCTTCTCATATCCTATCCCTTCACTTCCCTTCCCTTCCTTCCCTTTACTTTCTCTTTACCTTTCCTTCCTTCCTTTTCATTCCCTTCCTATATTATCCCTTCTATTCCCTTCCCTTCCCTTCCTTTCCTTTCCTTTCAATTCCTAGCCCTTCCTTTCCGTTCCCTTCTCTTAACGTACCATACTATCCCTTCCCTTCCCTTCCTTTCCTTTCCTTTACTTTCCATTGCCACCCCTTCCCTTCCTTTCCCTTCCTTCCCCTTTCCTCTCTTTTCATACTAACAGTCTAACACTTCCCTTCCATTACTTTCGATTACAATTCCCACCCCATCCCATCCTTTTCCTTTCCCTTCCTTACCTTTCTCTTATCTTTCCCTTCCCTTCCCTTCCCTTCCTATACTATCCCTCCACTTTCCTTTCTTTTCCATTCCCAAACCTTCCCTCCTCATCTATTCCCCTCACCCTTTCCCTCCCTTCCCCTCCCCATACACACACACAGAGAGAGAGAGAGAGAGAGAGAGAGAGAGAGAGAGAGGAATGTGAGCAATGATTTAATTAAGTGTTGGGGAATAGAAGAATGAGAGGGGGAGGGGAGGGGAGGGGAGGGGATTGGAGGGGAGAGGGAAAGGAAAGAAGGCTGTGGAAGAGGAAGGTTAGAGGGGAGGGAAGGGGTGAGAGGAGACGGAGGGGAGGGGAGGGGAGGGGAGAAGAGAGGGGGAGTTGGTGAGAGAGAGAGAGAGAGAGAGAGAGAGAGAGAGAGAGAGAGAGAGAGAGAGAGAGAGAGAGAGAGAGAGAGAGAGAGGGGAGGGGAAAACGGGAAGAAGTATAGTCCTCCTCCTTCTCTTCTTCTTCTTCCTCCTCCTCCTCCTCCTCCTCCTCCTCCTCCTCTTCTTCCTCCTCCTCCTCCACAAAGTTCGTCCTATCTTCTACTTCCTTCCCCCTTCCTTCACAAAAGCCCCTCCCTCCCTTCCATCTCTCCCTCCCGTCCCTCCCTTCTCTCCGTTTCCTCCACTTTCCTCCCTCCTCCCTCCATTTCTCTCCAATTTATTCTACGCTCTTTTCCTCCTTTCTCTTACATTCCTTACTTTCTCTTTTCCTATCATTTCTCTCTCTCTCTCTCTCTTAAATTTTCCTTCAATACATATTTTCCATCAGTTTTTCATTTTTTTTCTTTTTCTTCTCCTTCTTCTTCTTCTTCTTTTTCTTCTTCTTCTTTTTTTCTTCTTCTTCTCTAATTTTGTTCTTGTTCTTGTTGGTCTGTCTTTATTTTATTTATTTCTCCTCTTCCTTCTGCTCCCATCTATCTTCTTCTCCTCCTTCTTCTTCTTCTTCTTCTTCCCCTCCTTCTTCTTCTCCTTCTCCTTTTTCTCTTGTATGACCTCTCACATTACGTCTCCCTCCTCCTCGTTCTCCTCCTCCTCCTCCTCTTCGTCTCTTCCTGACCCCCGACATTCCACGTCTCATGCACTCTCTCTCTCTCTCCCCCCCTTTTAGCTAAATTAAAGGGATATGCCAAGGCCAGGAGAGGGAGAACATTTTTTTTTCTCTCCCACGCATCACCACACCACCACCACCACCACCAACAACAACAACAACATCACCACAACTACCACCACCACCACCACCAACAACAACAACAACAACAGCATCACCACAACTACCACCACCATCACCACCACTCACATCAACACCACCACCACATACTTAGCATAGAGTCGCAAGCAAATGAAATGCCTCAGATTCCCTTTAATTATTGCATTCTCTCTTTTTTTTTTTTTTGTCCCACTGCAGAGTCTAGACGCACACACACACACACACACACACACACACACACACACACACACACACACACACACACACACCTATCCTCCACCCCCCACCGCCCCCTCACACACACACACACACACACACACACACACACACACACACCTATCCTCCACCCCCACCGCCCCCACTCACACACACACACACACACACACACCCATCCTCCACCCCCCACCGCCCCCACACACACACACACACACACACACACACACACACACACACACACACCCTCCCCACCCTCCACCTTCCCTCACACACACACACACACACACACACACACACACACACACACACACACACACACGCACCCCCACCTTCCACCTCCCCTTCACACACACACACACACACACACACACACACACACACACACACACCCTCCCCCTCCACCTTCCTCCCTCACACACACACACACACACACACACACACACACACACACACACACGTACCTCCCCTACCCTCCACCTTCCCCCTCCCCTTCACACACACACACACACACACACACACACATTCACTTCCTCCTTCACCAAGACAATAAAGAATAGATAAAGGAAAACAAACAATAATAAATCTCAAGAGAAAGTAAAACTCGTACATAACACGTTCCCTTCGGCCAGTAATGTACCTCTTCTCTCGCTCTCTCTCTCTCTCTCTCTCTCTCTCTCTCACTAACTATACTTCCTCCTCTCCCTTCTGTTCCCTCCTTCCTTTCTCTCCCTTCCTCCCTTCAACCAGCCCTTTAGTAACTCCTCCCTTCATATCCCTTCCCTTCCCTTTCTTCTTTTCCCTTCTCTTCCCCTCTCATCCCTTCTCATTCACTTTCCTTCCTATTCCTGTCATTACACTCTCCTTCCCTCCCTCCCTACCTCACCCCCTCACTAAGAGCCCCCAAGAAGGAACTGTTCGTTCTTATATGCTACGTGTCAGAAAAAGTCCACCTTTCACATCAACTAATTCCTAAAGGCCCGAAAAGGAGACCAGCCGGGTTATAATGAGTGATTTCTTAGGTTCATGGTATAGACTATAGAGGAAGGGTCAGACTACCACCAGGGTCATAGGAGTACCCCTGGAAATGCCCAAAACTCCCTCGAAAGCCTTGTCAAATGTGTGTGCGCTTGGGTGATGCAATTTTTAATATATCCAACTACCACCAGGGTCATATAACTGCCCCTAGAAATGCCCCAAACTCCCACGAAAGCCTTGTCAATGTGTGTTTTTTGGGGGATGTAATTTTTCACATGTCAAACTACTGCCAGGGTCATAAAAGTACCCCTGGAAATGCCCACAACACCCTCTAAAGCCTTGTCAATGTGTGTTTTGGGGGGATGTGATGTTTGTGAATGTGGCCCTGTGCGTTCCCTCTTCGATGCTGGCGTTGCGGTAGTGTTGGTAATCCTGTCAGACATTCCAGTTGGGGGAAGAGTGGAGAATAGAGGAGCGTTGATGTACTTTAAATATACGTTGTTGTTCTCCTTTTCCCTTCAAATCTTCCTTTCTTTTCCTAACTTTCTCCCCCTTTTCCCTTCGTGTCCTCTTTTCCTCACTTTTTCCTCCTCTTCCCTTCATGTCCTCCTCTCTTTTCCTCCCTTTATCCTCCTCTCCTATTTCGTTCACTCCCTCACCCCTTTCTTCTTTCTCACATATCTCCACCCCTTTCTCCTCACCATTTCTCCCTTCTCTCTCTCCCCATTTCATTCCTCCCCCATCCCATGCCCCTTCCAATTTCTCCCTTCCTCCACATAGTTTGGCTCCCCTTCTTCACCCTTCTCTCCCCTTCCTTCCCTTCTCTCCCAACAAAGTTATTCTAATTATCCCATTCCTTCCCCTCTCTTCCCCCCTCCATTCCCTCCCTCCCTCCTTCCTTCCTCCACAAAGTTTGGGTTTCCTTCCTCGCCCTTCCTTCCCTCTCTTTATCACCCTTATTTATCTACCATTCCATCCCTCTCCCTTCCTTCCTTTCCTCCCTTTCTGCATGTTTTTTTTTTTTTTTACTTTCTCTCTCTCTCTCTCTCTCTCTCTCTCTCTCTCTCTCTCTCTCTCTCTCCTCTCCTCCCGATCTCCCTCCTCCCATCATCATTTTCCCTCCCCCTTCCCATTATCTCCACTCCCCTCCCTTCCCTACCCATTCCCGTTCCTCTCCCTCGTGTTAAGAAAAGTCATAATTTTGATACACTGTTGCCATAGCGAGGTCTGGAGGTGATGTGGGGAACAGGGGGGCAGGGGGAGGAGGGGTGATGGGTAGTGGGGGTGGAGATGATGGGGATGAGGGGAATAGTACTAAGGGATGGGGTAGGGGTTGTGAGGGGGAGATGGAGGATGGGGGGTGATTGAGGGGTGTTTGCGGGAGGTAAAGGAGGATGAAGAGGAGGAGGAGGAAAGGGGAAGAAGAACAAGAAAAGATAAAAAAGGGAAAACATACAAAAAAAGGAGGAAAACGATGGAAACAGGCAAAAGGAGGAGGAGGAGTGGGAGGAGGAGGCACTTTTGTGAGAAGAATAGGAGGCTAACGATATACAGGCGGTGTTGGCGGTGTTGACGGCGGTGGTGGTGGTGGTGGTGATGATGGCCGCTAGTGGTGCTGTTACTGGTGAAAGGAGGAGGAGGAGGAGGAGGAGGAAAGCGACGACAAGGAAAACAATGAAGAAGAATTATTGGCTTAGAAGAGGTAGTAGTAGTAGTAGTAGTAGTCATAGTAGTAGTAGTAGTAGTAGTAGTCATAGTGGTAGTAGTAGTAGTAGAAAGTAGTAGTGGTAATAGTTGTAGTAGTAGTAGTAGTAGTAGTGGTGGTGGTGGTGGTGGTGGTAGTAGTAGTAGTAGTAGTGGTAGTAGTAGTAGTAGTAGTAGTAGTAGTAGTAGTAGAAGCGGTAGTAATAGTAGTAGTAGTAGTAGTAGTAGTAGTAGTAGTAGTAGTAGTAGTAGTAGTAGTAGTAGTAGTAGTAGTAGTAGTAATAGTAGTAGTAGTAGTAGTAGTAGTAGTCGTGGTGGTGGTGTTAGCAGCAATAGTACCTAATCCTTCCTGTTGTAGTGAAGATAATAATAATAATAATAATAATAATAATAATAATAATAATAATAATAATAATAATAATAATAATAATAATAATAATAATAATAATAATAATAATAATAATAATAATAATAATAATAATAATAATAATAATAATAATAAAAATAATAATAATAATAATAATAATAATAATAATAATAATAATAATAATAATAATAAAAATAATAATAATAATAATAATAATAATAATAATAATAATAATAATAATAATAATAATAATAATAATAATAATAATAATAATATGCGTACTTAACACCTGCTGCCTTCCGTATTTCTTTATTCAATATTATTTTTTTATTTATCATTTTATTCCCACACATGTATAAGAAAGCCACTGGTCCCCGAGGTGGTGGTGGGGGTGGTGGTGGAGATGGTGGAGATGGTGGAGATGGTGGTGGTGGTGGAGGTGGTAATAACATATCTACCGAGGGCGAGGAAGGTGTTAAGGATGACATTTTTGCGATGGTGGTGTTGATTGCAATAGTGTGGTGGGGGTGGTGGTGGTGGTGATAGTATAGGTCTACAGAGGGCGGTGGTGATGATAACGTAATTTCGTGCTGGTGGTGAGAGTAGTGGTGGTGGAGGTGATGATAGTGGTGGTGAAGTTAGTGGAGGTGATAATGGTTGCTGAGGATGGTTATACACAATTTCGTGGTGGTGGTGGTGGTGGAGTTGAGATGATGATGATGATGGTGATAGGTAAATCCGTGGTAGTGATGGTGGTGGTGGTGGTGGTGATGATGGTGGTGGCAGCGACGATGGTGATAACATTAGGTGGTGGCAACAGTGGTGGTGGTGGTGACGGAGGCGGTGTTGGCGGCAAGGGCGGCGGCGGTGGTGGTGGTGGTGGTGTTGATAGCGGCGCCGTAAACTTGATGGAGGACAATGCCACATAACATTAGGGGGTCTTCAGGAGGGGGAGGAGGAGGAGGAGGAGAGGAAAGCGGGAGGGATGCCAAGTGAGGGAGAGAAAGAGGAAAGGACAAAAGATGGAGAGAGAGAGAGAGAGAGAGAGAGAGAGAGAGAGAGAGAACAAAACAGTAAAGAAAAAGGAAAAAAATAAAAGAAAAAATAAATAATAAAAAGGAAATTACAGACACTTACAAGGGAGGGGGAGAGAGAGGAAGGGGAGAGAAAGACAAAGAGGGTAGATAACTGGGAGGGGAGTTATTTATGCGGCGGTCGGAGGCTCGGGGAGTTGGTGGGGAAGGGGGGACGTGATGGGGAGAAGGACTCAAGACTACTAAAGAAATGGGGAAAGGGAAGTAAGGGGAGCAGGAAGGGAGATAAAGTACAATGGGGTGAAGGGAAGCTGGGGCGGGGAGGAAGTGGGGAGAGGGGAGAAGGTAAGGATAGAAGGGGAGAAAGAAATAAAAAAATAAAGATGAGGCCTGCTGAAGTAAAGGGAAGAAGGGGAGGTTGGGGAAGAGGGGAGAAGGGGAGGATAGAGGAAGGAAATGGGAAGACAATAATATGGAAGTAAAGGAAGAAGGGAGATAGGAAGGAGGAGAGAAATAGGGAGGAGGGAGAAGGGGAGGAGGGAGGAAAGAGGGGAGGTTAGGGATGGCTGGGGTGGGGAAAGAGGGGAGATGGAAGGGGAAGAGGAAAGGGGGAGGAGAGGGGAGAAAGGGGGGAATCTGGTCTCTGTGTTCCGCTTCACGATCAAATTTAAGGTCTATTCTCCTCCTTCCTCTTCCTCTTCTTCCTTCTCCTCCTCCTTCTTTTCCTCTTCCTCCAGCACTACCGTAGAGACGAAACTGGGTCAGCCTTGCGTTTAGAGGAAGGAGGAGGAGGAGGAAGAGGAAGAAGGAAGAGGAGGAGGAGGAGGAGATATATTGGCATTGAAGGGACAAGAAAAGTCTATCTAAAAAAGGCGGTGCTCTCTCTCTCTCTCTCTCTCTCTCTCTCTCTCACGCAACACAAAGCCTCGTTCATCGCCTCGGAAGGTATTTACTGTATATTGTATTGCGTTGTGTGTTGCTATCTCTCTCTCTCTCTCTCTCTCTCTCTCTCTCTCTCTCTCTCTCTCTCTCTCTCTTGATCCTTCATTTGCTCTACATATCTTACCTCCATCTCTCTCTCTCCATCCTTCTCTCCTCCATCTCTCCATCTTCACCTTTTCTCCTATAATTCTAATTCATTCTATTACATTTCTTATCTCTCCATTATCAGCTGTACATTCATCTCTCCTTCATCTTATTTTATCTCCATCTGCCTTTCTTTCCTCCTTCCTTTCCTCCATCTTTTACTTCTCCTCAGCACCTCTCTCAGCTTAGCACTCAAGTCTTAACCTCAGCACACCTCAGCACTAACATTTTCCAGCCCTTTTAGCTCAGCACTCGTCATAACTCTTCCCTTAGCACATAAATCAGCACACATTATCCAGCACTTTTAGCTCAGCACTCGTCATATTTCTCCTCTCAGCACCTAACTCAGCACTCCTCCTCAGCAGCACTCTTGGGTCCGTGGCTCCTCTCGGTAAGCACTCAGCACTCGCCCTCTTCGTGGTAAATTTAATAGAGCATTCATGTTGTGGGAAGATAAGAGACAGCTGGCTTCTCTCTCCTCTCTCTTCCATCCTTACTCATCATCCTTGTTCTCTCCAGACACGCAAGCATTCATCTCTCTCTCTCTCTCTCTCCTCTCTCTCTCTCTCTCTCTCTTTTTCTTTTCATTTTATTTTACATTCTTGCCATCTTTTTTCTCCTCCTCCTCCTCCTCCTCCTCCTCCTCCTCCTCCTCCTCCTCCTCCTCTTCCTCTTCCTCCTTCTTCTCCTCCTCTTCCTCCACAATATTCAGCCGAGTGGTGTCTCCTACCTTCTGTTTTACCTCCACATATCTCCTCATCATCATCTCTCTCTCTCTCTCTCTCTCTCTCTCTCTCTCTGCCGGTTTGACCACAGACTCAAATGTTCAGTGTGCTCTAATTACGGCCACAAAAGTCGACTCTGCAACAAATACACTCGCTAGAAATATGGCAAAGAAGGTGAAGCCAGCAGTGAAAACCCTAACAACTCTGAACACTCCAAGGACTGTCTTACCATAGATCACATTAATGGCCAATCCCTACTCGCAAACTTTGATGAAATAAAAATGTTAATGAGTGACAGAAATACAGACATTCTTTGCGTCAGTGAAACATGGCTCTCCCCTTACACTCCCGACACATACATCAACATTCCCAATTATAAAGTGTTCAGGTGCGACGGCGGCCGAGGTGCAGGTGTCTGTCTCTATGTTAGTGATACCCTTGCTTCTGAAATAATAGACACTAAAATAACTAAACAAACAGGGACTGAAGACATATGGGTCCGAGTGCAGTGCAGGAAATTACCATCTGTCATAGTTGGATGTATTTACAGACACCCAAAGGCTCTCGCTAATTCATATGATCATATAACTGAAACTATACGATCTATTATGCTTCATAAAAAAACATTCTTAGTACTAGGCGACCTAAATGACGACCTTCTCTCGCCTACCAGCAAACTCTCACGCTTACTAAAGATTAATAAACTAACACAACTAATAAGAAAACCCACACGACTAACCCCCACCACTGCTACACTACTGGATGTAATAATAACCAATAACCTTGACCTCATATTACACAGTGACGTAATCCCTAACCCTATCGCTGATCACGAGCTTATCACAGCCACAGTCAATATGAAAAAGCCAAAACGAATACCAGTTATAAAAACATTCAGAGACTTAAAGTTATATGACAAAGATAAATTCTGCGAAAGCCTGCTAAACAACGTCACCGAACTGAATCAAATATTAAACACGGATAATGTTAATGACCAAGTGAGCATACTAACTTCAGTGTTCACCAGATGCTTAGACAACCTTGCTCCAATGGTAACACGTGAAATAAAACGGCCCCCTGCTCCCTGGATCAACAATGAAATTAATGAATGTATAAATCTCAGAAATACAACACAACGTAACCTCAAAAACAACAGAAAAGATAAAATACTACAAGATAGGTACAGATACCTGAAGAAACGCGTAAAAACCCTAATTAATATGTCCAAAAATAATTACTATCAGTCCCAACTCAAAGATTGCAAAGGTAATACGTCTGCCACCTGGAAAGTTGTAAAAGAATTAGTTCCCAATAAAAAGAACAGCTCAAACAATCAAATACCTGGCAGCTCAGAAACTTTGTGTGAAGATTTTAATACTTTTTTTGCTAACGTGGGAAAAAACACATACGAAAAGACACAATCTACGCTATTAAACATACAAAACAGTCTCCCAGTGGAAAATGCCATACACGACAGACACCCCGCAGACCACACACACGAAGAAAACGGTACACTCTTTCGCCCCACACCCACAGACACTGACACACTCACCTTAACGATAAAGAGCTTGCACGAAACAAAATCATTTGGATCCGATGGTATTCCTCTTCGTTTCCTCAAGGACTCTCTTCATTACCGCATATTACTTGACTCAAATAATAAACACTTCTATTGTTACCGGCATCTTTCCTACACAGTGGAAAAACGCTGTAGTTACCCCCCTATATAAAGCTGGCGACGTGAGTAATGCCGGTAATTATCGCCCAATATCCCTATTACCTATCTTCTCTAAAGTTATAGAAAAAATAGTTGCAAACCAATTAACTAAATACCTTGAAATAACAAACACTTGTCCGACACTCAACATGGCTTTCGCCCCACCTCTCAACCAGCACTGCACTCACGGCTGTCACCGATAAACTATACGACAATATGGACACCAATTATCGCTGCTAACACTTTGTGACCTATCAAAGTATTTGATAGTTTTATCCATAAGATTCTCCTCCATAAAATCTAAAATGTTAAAGTAGACACATTTTGGTTCAAAGAATACTTATCGAACAGAACACAGACAGTACGACTAAAAAACCATCTCTCCACAAAGGCAAACCTACAATATGGCGTTCCACAAGGCTCCATTTAGGCCTATATTATTTACACTCTATGTAAACGATATGCATGAATACTTCGACGACTGCACACTGATACAATATGCAGACGACACACAGTTTCTCCATAGTGGGCCACTGAAGGATATAAATCTACTAGTGAAAAAAGTTGAAACCACCCTAAGCAAAGCCATGGTGTACTTTAATAAAAATGGTCTAATGTTAAACACCCAGAAAACCCAATGTATATTTATAGGAAGCAGACAACTAATATCAAGAATACCTGATAACACAACCATTCTCTTCCAGGATAGTAAGATCGAACCCTCAAACAATGTAAAGAATTTAGGATTGTATATAGACCAATATTTAGTGTTTGATCACCATATAACCGAAATCAGTAAGAAAATCCTAGGAACACTTATGTATGCAAATAGAATAAAACAATGTTTTGATAAACCCACAAGGCAGCTTATGGTAGTCACTAGTATTAAGTATACTAAACTATTGTAATACTATATGGGGGACAACTAACAATACGCTACTAACTAAAGTACAGAAACTACAGAACTTCGCTGCCAAAATCGTAGAAGGGAAGGCCCAGAAATATGATCATGTAACTCCGATAATTAAGGAACTCAATTGGCTCAATGTTTCACAACAAATAACTTTTGACACAGCAGTGAATATATATAAACATCTACGCGGTCACTACCCTGAATATCTAATGCCTCTCCCCTCTGTAAACAGCATCACCAACAGCACAACACGCCAGCAGGGTAATCTGTATGTACCAAGAACACACACAGACACAGGAGCCAGACAACTTTCTGTACACGGGCCTACACTTTGGAACTCCCTGCCAACACATATAAGCACTGCCCACACCTTGCATGAATTCAAATATATTCTGAAAGAGTTCTTACTTAATCGAAACCGAAACAACTGATGAATAACTAATTATTTCATTGCAATAACCTATGTACTTTTTATGTATTTGGATGTAAGAATAACCACTTCTAGTGGAAATAAACTTATTATTATTATTATTATTACTCTCTCTCGTGGGCGGGGCGTGGGCTGCCTGTCTGTCTCTTTGTGGAAACCCGGTCCCTTGCTCCGCCCCCCCCCCCCCTCCCACACACACATCCAACACCCAGCACCCTAATTCACCCCTTCCAGCTTCACCCTTACACCCCCCATGCCCCCATCACCCCAACATCACCCCACTACACCCCATCCCTCTTTCCCCACCCTTCTCTAACTTCACCCTTACGCTCCGACACACTCACACCTACACCCCATCACCCCAATACACCCCAACATACCCACAC
This sequence comes from Eriocheir sinensis, assembly GCF_024679095.1. Taxonomy (NCBI): domain Eukaryota; kingdom Metazoa; phylum Arthropoda; class Malacostraca; order Decapoda; family Varunidae; genus Eriocheir; species Eriocheir sinensis. Next base: position 979,239 of record NC_066513.1, read on the forward strand.
CCTACGTACTCCCCAACACCCAATTCCCCTCGACCTTCACCCGGACCTCCCTCACCCTCACCCCGCCCCTTAATCTTCACCTTTCACCCCCATCAAGAACCCGAAACACCCCAATATGCACCCCCAACGCACCCCATTACACACCAACACACTCTATCATATCCTCACCCCAATTAACACCTTTCTCTACTTCAATCATCAACATTATTAACACATTATCAACACACACTAACACTCTACAACGCTTTTCAACACACACTAACACACTCTACAACGCTTTTCAACACACACTAACACACTCTACAACGCTTTTTACTCTGCATCACTTTTCAACACACTAAGCACACCCATTTTCACGTCTAGCACCCTTGTGTGTGTGTGTGTGTGTGTGTGTGTGTGTGTAACCGCACCTCCCAATGCACTTCCGGTGCGCCATTTTTCTTCATAAATAAGCAAGGCGGTCTCTCTCTCTCTCTCTCTCTCTCTCTCTCTCTCTCTCTCTCTCTCTCTCTCTCTCTCTCTCTCTCTCTCTCTCTCCAGCAAGCTGATGCAAATAAGCGCGTGTGGGCGTGGGTGTGTGTGTGTGTGTGTGTGTGAGAGAGAGAGAGAGAGAGAGAGAGAGAGAGCGCAAATGGAGAAAAATACATAACATACAGAAAGTCATTGAGTGAAAGATCAGATAATATTTTCAGGTTATAAAAAAAAAACATCAGATAAAACGCAAATATATCTTCATAACACCCAAATCTCTCTCTCTCTCTCTCTCTCTCTCTCTCTCTCTCTCTCTCTCTCTCTCTCTCTCTCTCTCTCTCTCTCTCTCTCTCTCTCTCTCTCTCTCTCTCTCTCTCTCTCTCTCTCTCTCTCTCTCTCTCTCTCTCTCTCTTCTTTTTGTTATTTCATTTCTCTTCTTTAGTTTCTATTTTTTCCTCCCTCTCGTTTCCTTTCTCTCCTTCTCACTCTTCCTTCACTTCCTCTCTTCTCTTCTTCTTTCTCTTCATCCTATTCACACTCTCCTATTCTCGCTGCCCTTCTCTTTTTTTCCTATCCTTATTTCTCTTTTCCACTTATTCGTCCTCCATGCCCTTCCTAACTCTCCTCTTCTCTTCCCCTCCTTTCTCTCTCTCCCTTGTATTCTTTCTCGTCTTTTCTTCTCTCTAATCTTCCATTCTCCACTTTTTTCTTTTCTTCTTTTTTACCTTCTTCTGTAACCCTCCTCGTTCACCTCTCACTCCCTCACTCCCCCTCCCCTTTCCTTATCTCCTCCTTATCTCCACTCCTCCACTGCTCCTTCTCTCCCTCACTTCCCTCCCTTTCCTTTCCTCCTTCCCATTACACTTAATCAGAGTCATTCAAGTTGTAATTAATGGCCCTCTTACTGCCTTTCCTTAACAGTAGCGTCGAGAACCTATGAATAGTAATGATAATAATGATAGTAGTAGTAGTAGTAGTAGTAAGAAAAAGTGGAAGATGATGATGAAGAAGAAGAAGAAGAAGAAGAAGAAGAAGAAGAAGCAACAACAACAATAACAACAACAAAACAATAACAAAAGAACATCAACAAGAAGAACATGCAGAAAAAATGAGAAAAAAATTAGAAGTCTGGTGTGTGTGTGTGTGTGTGTGTGTGTGTGTGTGTGTGTGTGTGTGTGTGTGTGTGTGTGTGTGGAGGATCATGGCCCCCGTGCACACTCCGTCACCCCCTCACGCTACCGTCGCCAACACAACATCTGCCAACGATCATTTGAAGAGTCTCAGGAAGAAATATTGTTAAGTGTCGAATTAATGTCCTAACGACCTACCCCTACCTTACCCTGCCTTACCTTTCACCCTGCCTTCCCCTATCTTAACCTGCCTTACCCCTACCCTTACCCACCTGCCTTACCCCTGCCCCACCCCACCCTTACCCTGCCTTACCCTGCCCTGCCTACCCCTTACCCTGCCTTACCCTACCTTACCTTACCCTACCTTACCCTGCCTTACACCTTACCCCTTACCCCTACCTTACCCTGCCCCACCCCTTACTTCCACCTTCCCTGCCTTACCTTACCTTACCCTACCTTACCCTGCCTTCCCCTATCTTACCCTGCCTTACCTTACCTTACCCTGCCTTACCCTACCCTTACCTTACCTTACCCTGCCCTACCCTGCCTTACCCTACCTTACCCTGCCTTCCCCTATCTTACCCTGCCTTACTCTGCCTTACCCTACCTTACCATGCCTTACTCTGCCTTATCCTACCTTACCCTGCCTTACCTTACCTTACGCTGCCTTCCCCTACCTTTTACTCTACCTTCCCTTCCCTTGCCTTGCCTTGCCCTGCCTTACCCTACTTTATCCTACCTTACCCTGCCCTGTCTCCCATACCCTACCTTACCCTACATTACTACGCCTTCTCCTGCCCTACCTTACCATACCCTGCCCTGCCTCCCATACCCTACATTACTTCGCCTTCCCCTGCCTTACCCTATCCTACCTTCCCTTACCGCACCTTACCCTGCCATACACTGCCCTACCCTACCCTGTTACCCTGCCCTACCCTGCCGTACCCAAACTTACCCTACCTTACATACCATAGCCTACCTTACCCTGCCCTATCTAACGCCCTGCCCTACCCTACCTGCCTTATCTTACTCTACCCTGCCTTACCATACCCTACCTACCTTAAACTACCCTACCATGCCCTGCCTAACTATGCCCTGTCTTGGCTTCTCTCTCCCCCCTGCAATACATGTCCTACCCACCCTGTCTCTTCACCCTGGCCCTGTCTCTTCACCCTGCCCCTGTCTCTTCACCTTGCCCCTGTCTCTTCACCCTTCCCCTGTCTCTTCACCCTGCCCCTGTCTCTTCACCTTGCCCCTGTCTCTTCACCCTTCCCCTGTCTCTTCACCCTTCCCCTGTCTCTTCACCCTGCCCCTGTCTCTTCACCTTGCCCCTGTCTCTTCACCCTTCCCCTGTCTCTTCACCCTTCCCCTGTCTCTTCACCCTGCCACTGTCTCTTCACCTTGCCCCTGCCTCTTCACCCTTCCCCTGTCTCTTCACCCTGCCCCTGTCTCTTCACCTTGCCCCTGTCTCTTCACCCTTCCCCTGTCTCTTCACCCTGCCACTGTCCCTTCACCCTGCCCGTCTCTTCATCCTTGCATACTCTCTTCACCATAACCAATCTCCTGTCACCCTATGCAGTAGATCTAATTTGGGGCTCCCTTTCTCACCCTGATCCCTCCCTCTCTCACTTTTTTGTTTCTCCCCATCCATCTCTCCTCTCCCCATCCCTGATCCTTCCCTCTCTCCCTCTTTTGTTTCTCCCCATCCATCTCTCCTCTCCCCATCCCTGATCCTTCCCTCTCTCCCTCTTTTGTTTCTTCTCATCCATCTCTCCTCTCCCCATCCCTGATCCTTCCCTCTCTCCCTCTTTTGTTTCTTCTCATCCACCTCTCCTCTCCCCATCCCTGATCCTTCCCTCTCTCCCTCTTTTGTTTCTCCCCATCCATCTCTCCTCTCCCCATCCCTGATCCTTCCCTCTCTCCCTCTTCTGTTTCTCCCCATCCCTTACACCTCCACCACCATCACTCATCACCACACCAGCATAATCTCCTATTGACCATTCCCTGTCATCCATCACCCATCACCACCACCATCACCACCTCATATAACCACCATCACCACAACAGACAGTACCATCTCCCACCTCCATTACCCTCCCCTTTCTCAACACCTGCATAACCCATCACTTACCATTCATTGTCATTCATCACCACCTCATCACCGTCTCACACCATCCCTCTCACCAGTACCATCACCATCAACCTCCCATTTCTCAATACCAGCACAGCCCATCACTCCGCTTTCTCTGTTCCCCATCACCACCACCACCACCACCTTCACCACCACCACCACCACCACCTTCACCACCACCACCATCACCACCTTCCCCTTATCCACACACCCACACACACAAGCATACCAGCCTCCTCCTCCTCCTCCTCCTCCTCTTCCTCTTCCTCCTTCCCCCCTCCCCATCTTGCGTGCCTTCCTCCCTCCAAACTCTCTCTCTCTCTCTCTCTCTCTCTCTCTCTCTCTCTCTCTCTCTCTCTCTCTCTCTCTCTCTCTCTCTCTCTCACCGCGGCGCCGTCTCCGTACACTTATCATACACTTAACTACACTTAACATCACTTTACATAGAACATAAGAAGGCGAGAGTCTCCTGGCGTGTTCCTGCAGGCTTGGAGCTGCTGGTGGTGGTGGTGGTGGTCTCTGTGTTTCTCTCTCTCTCTCTCTCTCTCTCTCTCTCTCTCTCTCTCTCTCTCTCTCTCTCTCTCTCTCTCTCTCTCTCTCTCTCTCTCTCTCTCTCTCTCTCTCTCTCTCTCTCTGTGTGTGTGTGTGTGTGTGTGTGTCTATCTGTTTCTTTGTGTCATTCCGTCTTTTATGTCTTTCTGTCTTTCTCTGTCTATTTCTCATTGTATCTTAGTCGTTCTCTCTCTCTCTCTCTCTCTCTCTCTCTCTCTCTCTCTCTCTCTCTCTCTCTCTCTCTCTCTCTCTCTCTCTCTCTCTCTCTCAAGCAGTCAGTCAGTCCTTTTCCTTCCTCAGCGAGACACAACACACCCGCCCCAGGTCAGGCCACGCCCCCCCCCACCCCCCGCCCACCCCATTCTCCCCCCAGCCCCTCCCCCACCCCACCACGTTCCCACTTTGCATGCACCCAAACATCCAACCCTCGCCCATCCTCCACCCCTTCACCCCACACGCCCTCATCCCTTCCTTCACCCCTTTCCTTACCCACCCACTCAAATGCTGTGCTCTGATGCAGGTGTGTGAGAGAGAGGTGAATGAGGAGGAGGAGGAGGAGGAGGAGGAGGAGGAGGAAGAAGAGGTGATACATAACGTCACTCAGTCAATATTTGGTGTTACTATGAACTTTTGCATGTTGGGTTGGTGGTGGGGGTGGGGGTGGTGGTGAAGGTGGTAGCAGAAGTAGGAAGAGGAGGAGGAGAAGGAAGAGGAGGAAGAGTAGACATGACACACACACACACACACACACACACACACACAACCACCACCACCACCACCGTCTCAATCTGAACGTTGTGTTGTTTCTCTCTCCCATCCACCACCACCACCACCACCATCATCACCACCACCACCACCACCAGAGAGACGTGGGTGAGGGAGGAGTGAGTGACCCTGCCTGCAGTCAACACCACCATCACCGCCTTGCACCACCACCACCTTACATGGACACTGTACCACCCACCACCACCACCACCCACCACCACTGCCTTCAACTGTCACCACCACCCAGCACCCTCCTCGCAACCCACACCACCATCATCACCACAATCATCACCTTTCTCTATGGTGGAATTTCGTTTTTTTTTTTTTTTTCGTTGTTCTAATAAGACAAAAACAGAGACAGATAAAGAAACAGACAGAGAAAAGACAGACTGACAGAGACAGACAAAGATACAGAAACAAACAAAGACACAGACAGACATAAACCACTGTGACCCTGCATCAAGAACCACCACCACCACCACCACCATCACCACCATCGGCATCACCACCACCACCACGAGGCTCAGCGGTCACCCCTACCTCAGGCAACCTCTCCCCCCGCCATGAACCAGACACACACACACACAAGCATACCAGACATGACTCCCCTTTCCTCTTAACGGTGCGGTATTCTTGTCTCCTAAAACACAACCAAAATTGACTCAGGATTTAATCTACTCTGGTTCTCTTCAATAATTACATCTAAGGGCGAGATATTTTTGTCCTTCTTAACAACCAAAAACTTACCACGTGTTTTTCTCTTCAATAATTATATCTAACAGCACAGTATTCTTCTCCCTCTTATCTTGTCTCTCTTAACAAACAGAATTAAGCTTGAGGCAGTGATTCAATTGACATTTTTTTTCGTTAATAAGTGTACAGAACAGCGAAGTAATCTTATTCCAATTATTATCAGCATCAAACTCACGTAATAATTAAATTTACTGAGTTTCTTCCGAGTGAATAATTTTGCTAATAGATTAATAGATAGATAACCAGAAATTGTAAGCGCAAAGTTACCTCCACGCATTTGCAAGAGAACGAAAATTAGACCAAAAATGACAGACTGGGAAATAGCTGATATAAGAAGACCCAAGACCAACAGAGTCAAACTTTAGGCAGTGTTTCAACTGACTGTTTTTCTCGTTAGTAATTATATGTATCGGCTTGGTATTCTTGTCTCCCTTACTAATAGAACCAAACTTACGGTAATGATAAAATTAACTGTGTTTCTCCTTAATAATTATCGGCGAGTTATTCTTCTCCCTCTTAACGTAATAATAAAATTTACAAAGTTTCTCCTCAGTAAATAATCTGCCAATGTACACCAGAAATTGTTTGTGCATAGTTTCCTCGACAATAGATGGACAAAATCCGTGTCATTTATAGCTGT
>NC_066513.1:990680-1013180 GCF_024679095.1 Eriocheir sinensis
TTCCTCCCTTTGTCCCCCTTCTCTCTCTCTCTCTCTCTCTCTCTCTCTCTCTCTCTCTCTCTCTCTCTCTCTCTCTCTCTCTCCATCCGGCCTGTCTTGTTATTGTATTTCTCTTCTCATTCCTTAAAGAAGAAGAAGAAGAAGAAGAAGAAGAAGAAGAAGAAGAAGAAGAAGAAAATGATGATGATGATGATGATGATAGTGATGATTATTGTGGAAATACTAGTGCTGATGGTGTAAGGTACTAATGTATATAATAACAGGTAGCTATGAATGTAAGGAATGCAAGAGTTGAAACGCAAGCTCTATATGGGTGCCACCGGATGTTTAGAAAAACCTAGGTTGTTTTTAGCCTTGAGAGTGACGCCTCATCTGGCAAGTACTGAAGGTGACGCCGGCTGATTCGAGATTATCACCAGGACTTGAGGCTGTGAGGGCAGAACAAGACGGGCGAGGCGAACAGCAAGACGTGTGCCTCGCAGGTGTCGGCTTTTGACGTTTCCATAACCAGGGAGAGAGAGAGCAAAGACAGACGTGAAGGCAATCCGCTCGGCCATATCTACATCACCTCCAATACACAACTTACGGTAAGGCCTTTTGTTACGTCACTGACTTCACTCCACTCTGAGGTGCAAGTAACGGTGACTCCAGCCCAGACAGCGAGGTAACAGTGTGAGCCTGAATGCCATTAACAATCGATACTTTTGTTACCCTGAACAGACCTATAAACCAGCTACCAAAAAGGCCAACAATGGTGACGGTAGAAGTAGTAGTAGTAGTAGTAGTACTAGAATAAATAATAACTTTTGAATATAAGAGGAAGGAGGAGGAAGAGGAAGGAGAAGGAAGAAGAAAAGAAAGAAACATTGGAATAGAAATGGGAGAAGAAAGAGAAAGAAGAGGAGGAGGAGGAGGAGGAGGAGGAGGAGGAGGAGGAATAAATATCTGAGGAGGTTTTGGTATCGGCGGAGTAGGAAATGGCAAAAGAATAAGTGAGAGGAGGAGGAGGAGGAGGAGGAGGAGGAGGAGGAGGGATAAAAGCAATGTGGAGGAAAGTATTGGAGGAGAATTTGCAGGATACTCTAAGCTTTCGAAGGGAAGAGGAAGGAAGGAAGGGAAGGGAACGGGAGGAAGGAAGGAAAGGGAACGGGAAGAGAAGGGTAGGAAACGGGGGAGACGGAAGGAAAGGGAAGAGGGGGGAGAGATGGGAAGGGAAGGGAGGGGAAGGGAGAAGGGATTGGAAAAGGAAAAGGGAGGAAAAGGTAGGTAAAGGAATTAAAGGTAAGGGAAGGGAAGAGATGGAAAGTGACAGGAAAGGAAAAGAAGGGAAGAGGAGAGAATGGAAGGGAAAGGAAACGAAAGAGGGAATAGGAGGGAAGGGAGGAGGGAAAAAAAAGGAAGGGGGAAGACATGGGCATAGGCGTTCAAGCCGGGGGGATGGGGGGTGATAGAATTGGACAGGCAAACATTTTTCGCGCACAGTAACCACCGCGGCAGCCTGGCAGGACTACTGAACTGGCGGCTCGTGAGGCAAACCCTTCCCCTGAGTGGCGTATTCCTCCCTCTCCACTTGCTCTCTTCTTTTCTCCCCTCCTTCCTCCTATTCCTTTTATCCCTTCCTCCCTTCCATCCGATCCACTCCTTTTCCCTTCCCTTCCCTTCCTTTCCCTTACCCTACCTTACATTCACTATACTTTCCATTCCTTTTCCTTTCAGTAACGGCCATTTGTATTTAGTATTACATTAAAAGACCACAGCCAATACTCACGACTTACAGTAGTTCAATGTGATACTTCAGGCTTCAAGTAATACTTGGAAATATGGGTATAATTTAGCAATTCATCTTCACACACACACACACACACACACACACACACACAATGCTGTCACCCCCTCACACACACACACACACCCCGCCCATCCGTTCCCTTCCGCTCCCATGTCACACAATACGCAGCACTCATACCTTACATAATTCTTGGACCATCTATCCGCCATTTGTGAACCTGGGATAATAACTTGACATGCCTTGATAGCTGTGACTGATGACAAAGGTAATGCGCAGGAATGTATTGGAGGAGAATTTGCAGCAAACTAAGCCAGGGGTTCCCGACCAGGGGGAAGTTCAGGTTTTCAGGAGGAGGAGGAGGGAATTGGGACCACAGATTGGCAGACTCAAACTGTTAGAATATTGATCTTTTTATTGCCTTCGAGCTCCCTAGTGCGGCACAAAACACAGTATGCATCGGTTACGTGCTGCGAGCAGCCTATCAAACCGTTCATCGCAAGCTCCTGAACCGTAAGGTTCAAAATAGATTATTACCCACAGGCAGGGCTGCCACAGCGGAAAGACATGTAGGCGCCACCGAGTGGTCCGTCTGCAAGTCTACTCTTTACGCTTCGTCCAGCCTCCTGTCACGCGTAGCCCCTCTCCCTCCACCCCTTGATGAAGCGACGCCGCTGCACCCCTGCCGGGCCCCCACTCACACAGATGATGTGTGGCTTATACTTGCAGTTCTTAAGTTGTGAGCACTAAACTTAAACAGTCTTCAGTGGTCCGCGCTTCTGAGAGGTCACGCTGGGTATTCTCTCCGCTAGCTCCTGTGTTTTTTGACACTTTTTGTGAGTATTTTGTTGGTTTCGCTTTCACACTGCTTAGAGTCTAAGCTTTCGAAGGGAAGAGGGAGGATATCAAAGTCTCGATATATCCCATACCTTCTCCCTTACCCGCAAAAAAATAAAAGTAAATTAAAACAAAAATTGTACTGCTCTTCCGACACAATGACAAAGCAAAACTATAATACATAAAAAAAAAATAGTTTCGTTCACACTCGATCAGAACACGACCTTAACCTCACCCACACAAACAAACAAACAAATAGACAAATAAATAAATGAAACAGCAAGGTGAGCACGACCGTCGCGAAACACAGCAGCTGAACGAACGCACGGCAACACAATACCTGTCTGGCCGCTCCGATGTCATTCATCATTGGCACTCCCACCATTGCACTCGTCCAGCCATGCTTGAAGCACATCCTCTCACTCCCACACTCACATCCTTTCACGTAATCCTTCCCTTCCCCCCGGGCACCCTCCCCTCACCCTGTACTTCACTATATAAACCGCAGCTTCACCGCGTCGCCCACACACCCATACGACTACTTCTACAGGTGAACAGGTAAGTGAGAGAGAGAGAGAGAGAGAGAGAGAGAGAGAGAGAGAGAGAGAGAGAGAGAATCACCACCACAACCTAACCCACCTTTCTTTCCGGCAGAGACAACATGAAGGGCCCGGCGTTAATAGTAGTGATGGTGTTGATGGCGGTGGTGGTGACGGGCCGCGTGCAGACCCCCCCCCCATATGACCCCGAAACTTTCTGGCCCGAATTCTTCATTAACGTTAGTGAGTATAAAGACGAGAGTGAGGGAGGGAGGAAGGAGGATGGATATGCTCAAAGGGAGGGAGGGAGGGAAAGGGAAGGAAGCAGGGAGTGAGGAGAAAGGAGGGAAGGGAAAGATGCGCCTGAGAGAGACTGGGAGGTAAGGAAGATATAGGAAAAAGTAGGTTGTGAGTGTGAGAAAGCAACTCCCACCAGGGCAAAAAAAAAAATACCCCCCACAGCTCCTACGAAAGCCATGTCAGATGTGTGTGCTTGGGGGGAAAAATGTTTGCTAATATGGCCCTAAACGTCTTCACTGCCTCAGCCGCTGACGTGTGCCGCAACAAGGAGGAGCTGTGTAAGACCAACACCTTCTGCTATGCCATCATCGCCCCCGAGAAGATAGAGACGGAGGAGGCCGCCGCCATCGCGAGGACCAACGCGACATTGTGTGCCGCGGAGGCCGGGTTTACGAATGCTGACTTCTCCACCTTAACTGTCAGTAAGTGAATGTGTGTGTGTGTGTGTGTGTGTGTGGGGTGTTTGAGGAGACGGTACTCATTACTCAAGGGTTAAAGGTCCTTATTCTCAGACGCATTCGCCTCTCACAACTATTGCCCAAGGCCACATAGGACTTTTGGAACGTAATTCTTCACTCTTTTTGTTCCTTGATTTTCTTCCTTTCAATCTTCATTTTTTTTTTTCTTTTTTCTTTTTTTAGTCTATGATCAAGGTTACTCGGATTTGACGCCTCGTCAAACTATCACTAGGCTCATAAAACTGCCCATGGAAATACAACCTCTGTCAAAGCCACATCCGGTGTAGGTGTGTGAGCCCCGAAAGGTTTGAGGATGTGGCCCTGTGCGTCCATTTTAGGTTCTTGGTACAGATTAAGGTCAAACTCCCAGAAGGATCATAATAAATTTACAATTGGAAATGCTCAAAACTCTTCCGTGTGCTTGGACGCCGATATGTTTGAGAATGTGGTTTTGGTTCCAAGGGTTCCAAGGGTGTGGTTCTGGTTCTGGTTCCCTGTAGCTCTAGTTTCAAGCAAGCCCCGAGTCTACCTTTCTCTCCCTCTCCACGCGTGACAGAGAGCATCCTGGACGCCGAGAAGGAGGACGTAGAATTCAACTTTGTGAAGTTCTTTGGGCAGTTCGGTGTGACCAGAGACCAACTGCCGCTAATGCTGGAGTGCCTTTTAAACATGGCTGAGCAGGTGAGTGGTACATGTCTATTACCTGTCTGCATCTTGTTCCATGGGGGGGGGGGGGGGGGTTGACATGTTCGGGACCAAGTGGTATCGTAGCAAGTCAGACAGAAGTGACGCCAATTCTGAAATGCTGTTTACCCTGAGTGGAGAGGTGAGTGCTACCTGTCTGTTGCCTGTATACGAATCTTGTTGCATAGGGGGGGAGGGGGGAGGGTTTTGACATGTTCAGGACCTTGTGGAAGCTTAGCAAGTCAGACAGGAAGTGACGCCAATCCTGAAGTGCTTTTTGACCCTGAGTGGAGCGGTGAGTGCTACCTGTCTGTTACCTGTACACATCTTGTTGCATAGGGGGGAAGGGGGGAGTGCTTTGACATGCTCGGAACCTGGTGGAATCTTAGTCAGTCAGTCGTCGTGAAGGATAAGGTTGTTTCTGGGAGTCTGAATAGTCAGCTTGTTGTGTTACGAGCAGCAATGAAGTGAGACCTAAAACAGAAGCTGGCGGTGATTTAAAATGATTTGTAGTTTGTGCTGTTTTGTGATTTACAGTATTTTCTTCATCATTTGCTCTTGTGTGGACTAATATTTTCGGTACTAATATAAATTGTACTGTGCCTTATTTGTATTGAATGTACGAAATGGTAAATAAACTTACTAATTAACTCTCCCTCTCCCTCTCCCTCTCCCTCTTTCTCCCATACAGCTTCCCAGGTTGAAGAAATGTCTGGTCACAAGTCACGGCGAGTCCCCCTAGGCCCACCCCCCCACCCACGGCCAAGGACTCCCCCCATCATCCCTAAAGAAATGAAGGATACACGGCCGACCCAAGGACCCCTCACAGGATTATGAGCTGGAAATTCTCTCTCTCTCTCTCTCTCTCTCTCTCTCTCTCTCTCTCTCTCTCTCTCTCTCTCTCTCTCTCTCTCTCTCTCTCTCTGACATCTACAAAACACTGACTCTCCCTTCATTATCTACTTCTTAACGCACTCTCTCCCTTCTCTTCAAATTAAATTAAATAAAAACTATATATATAAAATGACGCCACACAAAATATAAAGTTACAAAAAAAAGCGGTAGTAGTTGCTGAAGAAGACTCATATAACCTTCTCCTCCTCCTTTTCTTCTTTTTGTTCCTCCTCCTCCTCCTCCTCCTCGTCATCCTCATCCTCTGCCTTCTCTTTCTCTTCCTACTCCTCCTTCTCCTGCTTCCACGACAATCACAAGGTCATGGTAAACATCCTCCCTCCCCCCTACCCCCCCCACACACACAGTCACCAGGAAACCGTATCCCCATTTCCTTGACGGTGTGGGCGTGAGCGTGGGCGTGGGCGTGGGGGTAGAGGGAGGGAGGTGTCTCAAATAAAAGCAAAACTAACTGCAATGTCTGTGTGTTTTAATATTCCGTCCTTGTTGATTTTGATAGTAGTAGTAGTAGTAGTAGTAGTAGTAGTAGTAGTAGTAGTAGTAGTAGTAGTAGTAGTAGTGGTGGTGGTGGTAGTAGTAGCAGTAATAGTAGTAGTAGTAGTAGTAGTAGTAGTAGTAATAGCTATGGAGCCCTCCATGATTATGTGTCGGGAAACATGGGTGGAGGTATCATTTATGTAGTAATAGTAGTAGTAGTAGTAGTAGTAGTAGTAGTAGTAAGTAGTAGTAGTAGCAGTCATAGTAGTGTGGGGTTAAGGGTTCTCTCCCACAGCCAGGCTTAATAAAGGGTCAATTTTCATTTTTATTTCGTTCGTTTCTCCCTTCCTCGCTTTTTCTTTTCCTTCTTCTAATCTACTTTCTGCTTGACGCTTCTTTCTTTTCTTTCTTTCCTTCCTTTCTTCCATCTTCCTCACTCTATACCTCTTTTACTTTATTCATCCTTTCTACATTTATACTTCTTCCTTCCTTTCTTAATTTCTTTCTCTCAATTCTTTCATTTATTTTCTTTGTCTTCTGGGTCACATTTACTCACTGACTTTCCTTCACGGCAGATGAGCACCGCGGCCAATGGGAGTCTATAGCGTATGACCCCAACTTCACCTTTTAGCAGTGAGGACCGGGTACACACAGCTACATAGCCCACTCTCCTGACACCAGTACTCTCATCACCACACAATCACCTCACCTCATCCTCCATATCCCTGCTCTTGCCACGGCCGAGCCTCCATTCAGCCAGACGACACGAGCAACACACGTGACAAACAGGTAAACAAAACGCGGAGAGGGACGGAAGGAGGGAAGTGAGAGAGCGTTAACAGAGAGGAACAGAAGACAGACGAAAAAAGGAATGAAAGGAAAGGAATAAGGAAAAGACGAGGTTGGGATGAGGAGGGAAAGACGGAGGGATGAGAGATGAAAGAGGGAAGGAACAGATAGAGGAGGACGAGGAGAGAGGAGATAAAGAGGAAAGAAGGTTGTATGGAGAGAGAGGAGAGAAAGTGAGGGAGGAGATAACAGAAAAGGAGTATTGTGCGCTCTCTCTCTCTCTCTCTCTCTCTCTCTCTCTCTCTCTCGCCCCCCTTTCTCCTCTCCTCCCCTCTACACTATCATCGTTTTTCCTCCTCTTCTTCCTCTTCTCTCTTCCCTTCTTCCTCTCCCGTCCAGTCTGTCGCAGCGGCCATTTACATTATTGCTTTACTCTCTCTCTTTTTTATCTCGTCTTTTGAATGTATGTTCTTCTTTTTCTTCTTCTTCTCCTCCTTCATCTTTTTCTTTCTCTTCTCCTTCTTCTTCTTCCTCCTCCTCCTCCTCCTCCGACTAATATCCACAAGTCCAACACGAGCGAGACGATTGGAGGAGGAGGAGGAGGAGGAGGAGGAGGAGGAGGAGGCTTTGGTCTGGACTCAAGCCAGGAGGAAAGCGACTCTCCCTCCCCACGCGATTATCCTCCTCCTCCTCCTCCTCCTCCTCCTCCTCCTCTTTCTCCTTCCTTCCTTATTTCCTGACTCGCCTTTCTCTCTCTTACTTCCTGATTTACTAGTAACTTTTTTTTTTATTATTTCTCTTCCTTTCTTCGTTAATTCTTTCCCTCTCCATCTTTTTTTTATATTCCTTGTTTTTGCTTTCTATTTCCTCTTTTCCTATCTTTTCATATTTCTTATTTCGTTTGTTTTCCTTTTCCTTCTTCCTTCTTTCCTCTCTATTTTCTTCATTTCTTTTTTTTATGATTTTTGTCTTTATTTCTCTTAATTTTCTCTTCGTTTCTCCCATTCTCTCTTTCTTCTCCTTCTCCTATTCTACTTTCTGCTTGACGTTTTTCTTTCCTTCCTTCCTTTCTTCCATCTTCCTCTCTCTATTCCTCCTTTACTCTAGTTTCTGTTCTTCCTTCCTTTCTTCGTTTCTTTCTCTCAATTCCTTCATTTATTTTCTTTGTCTTCTGTGTCACTTTCTCTCTCTCTCTCTCCTTCTTCCTCATTTATCATCGGTTTCTCTCTTCCTTCATCTTCTTTATCTCTCTTCTTTTACCCTCCTTTATCATCATGCATCATTATTTTCTTCTTTGCTCTCCTCTTTTTCTTTCTCCATTCTCTCCATTCTTATCTTTTCCTATATTTATTTTTCGTGTGTGTGTGTGTGTGTGTGTGTGTGTGTGTGTGTGTGTGTGTGTGTGGAAGGAGCCGTTTGCGTTTTTTATTTTTATTTTTTGCCATAAAGGATAATCTCTATCGAACGTGATGTTGTGGGTCTACGAGGAGGAGGAGGAGGAGGAGGAGGAGGAGAGGGAGGAGGAGAGGGAGGAGGAGAGGGAGGAGGAGGAGGAGGAGGAGGAAAAAGAAATGGAAGAAAAGGAAAATGGTTGGGATTATAAAGATGAGAAGGAGGAGGAGGAGGAGGAGGAGGACTAAGAAGAAGAGGGAGAAGAGGAGAAGAAAAAGAAGAAAAAGAGGAAAAGAGAGGAAGAAAAAAATAATAAAATGAAGGGTGTGAGGAATGAAAGAAGAACTAGGAGGAGGAGGAGGAGGAAGATAAACAAACAAATAACACTATATATTGGAGATTAGGCAAGTATAAAAATGTACACACATACACACACACACACACACACACACACACACACACACACACACACACACACACACACACACGGAACGAGACCCTAAACAAACAAACACAGTCATGATGTAAGCGATGCAGTGTCGTGTGTAAAATGCAAGCGTGTACGTATCTTGACACACACACACACACACACACACACACACACACACACACACACACACACACACTAGCAATCTGGCAACACGCATACAAATCAGTGAAATAAGTCCAAAATATAGCTTAGCATACGGCAACGTGACATTTCCCGCTGATAAACCGTTGATAGATAGATAGATAAATATTTAACTGAAGGCAGCTCACAGATTCCCTGAGTCACATAATCTGTACGTCCTTTGATTGAATAATATCATAACGAGAAAAGCATCGCTCGTCCAGATGGATACAAAACTCATATATTCCCTCGGTCATATTTTAAGGATATGCCTCAGCCCACAATTTCAACCACGTTTCTTTTTTTTTATTATCACGAGGTCAAGGTTTTAAGCTATTAATAGTTCGCGGGTCAAGACGGTTCAAGTGGACAGTGTGCCGGCCAGCACGGGTCTCGGGCTCCCGCACCGTCACGCTGAGGTTCTCTGAAAATAAATTCTGGGTAACGTGTGGCTGCCTGGGAGTATTACAACTGATAAAGACAACAATAGCCTGTATTTCCCCCTCTGCCAAATCTAGTAATAGTGACGCCACGTGGATCCAGACATAGGCGGCCCGGCACACCTGTCTTCATGGGCCTCCTCAGGTGTGGTGCCGCGCTGCGCTGACCTGGCCACTGCTAGTAAGGCCGACGAGTCAATGAAAGCTTCCCTGACCACCACTCCGCCCGCCCAAGCAAGGGTGAATGTGCACCACTGAGCTTTATGTGCACGGGGCACCACCGCGCGGCCCTGCACACTCCTGCCTGTCCAGCAAATGGGGGCACGGCCAGCAGCAGTGCCCAGTGTGTGCCGTGCCGACCACGTGCTGCCCCAGGAGCCTCGGGGCAGGGCGGGGTGGGGAGGGGAGGGGCGGTGGTCTCAGCCTCGCGGGGCCGCCACGGTCAGCCAGGAGGACATTACGTCTGGCGGGACACGCGGCACTAACCCGATCACGCCTAATCTGCCCCGCTGACTGTGCGGCGTCACGAGACCGCCGCGGCCCACGCCCAGGACACCCGGACTACCCCTCTGCCCTTCCCCCCAATGACTGCCTGCCACCATCGCCCTGACTACTCGCCGCATGTCAACGCCCCCCCTTATCCTGGCTGTCGGCTGCCTCCACCATCGCCACCCACCTCCACTACCACCACTGCCCGCCAAACCTACACCCCAATTCTCACTGTTGCCGGCTCCGCCACCACCACGACGTGCCGCCCTGCGGGTCACAGCCGTCTCGACACATGCTCCACCCCGCGTCGCCGCCACAAGGGCCCCGCTGTGCTGGGGCAGCTGCTCGGTGCGAGAGGGGCTGGAAGCTGATATCTGTGTCGAGGAAGTCACACGTACGCCCGGCACCCCCTCCCCCTCCCTGCAACACCGTCACCTCACCTCCAGCCCCGGTAGTGCTGCACCACCACCACCACCACCACGTCCAGACTTCCCCCGTCGGCCTACAAGAGCCAGACGCGGCACACAGCCTGGCACGCGACGGCGGCACACACCACGCCCCTCCCCGCCCCGCCCCGCCCTCTACACAGGCCGCCCGCCACCCACCACTCCTCAGAGACACGCCAGTCCTCGTCGACAAGCCGACTTAGTAGGCGTCTGCCGATAGTCTGTCTGTCGGCACCCTCTCAGGCACGCCACCCGAAAAAGGCCCACGGTGCCTCCGCGGAGGGACAAAATCTCTAAACCACCACCGCTCGGCGACACACCGGGGCGAGTCAATAACCAGCCGTACCCGAGAAAGGAGAGGAAGGGTCAGGGACAAGGGGTGGGGGGGAGGCTGGGGAGGGGGCAGGGAAGGAAGGAAGGAAGGAAGGGTGTGCGTCCAACGTCCCGGGATCATGACTCGCCGCGGCCGTTGTGTAATGCTCGGCGTGTTCCCGCGGTCACGAACACGGGGCGGGGCGGGGCGCCACCCACACCTCAACCACCATCGCCTATATAGCACCCCCAAGCCGCCTAACCCACCCCAGCCCCATCACCTACCTCCCCTCCCTCGAACAGCAGCCCCTTCCAAGACTTACCAGCCTCCCCGCCTAGCCCCACCACACAGCAGACCTAACACAGCCCCTTAAGGTGACTCACCCCACGCCCTGCCCCGCCAAGACCCACCCAAGACTGTCGTACTAAGAACATTGCATTTATCAGTTTCAGTCCCACAACTATCTCACCCACGCAAATAACGATGTTCAATTAGTGTTCATGTTAAAAACCGATAATTGTAATTTTTTTTTCCAACAGTCACGGGTCGGAAACTGGAAAATAACGCTGGACCCACCCCAAGGCAGCCCCATCAACCTTGCCAATCTCAAATCAGCCCCATCCGATCCATAACTCCACCAGCAGCCCAGTCCCTCACTCTCCCAGCCCTTTTAGAGATCTCGCCCCCCCCCCCTCCCCTCCCAATCAGCCCCATCCGATACATAACTCCACTAGCAGCCCAGTCCCTCACTCTCCCAGCCCTTTTAGAGATCTCGCCCCTCCCCCCCTCGCCCCCCCCTCCCAATCAGCCCCATCCGATACATAACTCCACAAGCAGCCCAGTCCCTCACCCAAAAATAAATTAAGAGAAAGGATACAACGAGATAAATCATGAAGGTGGTAAAAGGAAGAGAAAATAAATAAAGTGAATAATAAATGAGAGGTTTTAAGAGAGAGGAGAAATGAGAGAAAGGAAAAAATAAGACAAAATGAGATAAATGAGACAAGAGAGAAGAAGGAGGAGAGGAGTGATGAAGAGAAGGGGAAAGAGATAACTAATGAGAGCGAGATAAGGAGAAGAGGAAAAGTGGGAGGAGGAGGAGGAGGAGGACGAGGAGGAGGAGGAGGAGGAAGAAGAAGAGGAGGATTAAGTGGTAAGAGCAATTAAGAGACAAAAACGGAGTGATGTGAAGAGAGAGAGAGAGAGAGAGAGAGAGAGAGAGAGAGAGAGAGAGAGAGAGAGAGAGAGAGAGAGAGAGAGAGAGAGAGAGAGAGAGAGAGAGAGAGAGAGAGAGAGAGAGAGAGAGAGATAGAGAGAACATGTAATAATGAGCATTTTGACCTTAATTACTGACCTTTACCTTACCTTACCTTACCTTTCCCTCTCACACCGGCTACGCATGGCACTCAGTATGTTATCCTTTTCAATACCAAAGGAAGCAATTCTAAGACGTATTTTTTTGCATAACGGACATTCTTACCATGGCTGCCTTTTCTACAGTAAGGGACGCAGCTCAAGGGCAACATACATAAAATAAATACAAGCAAAAAGGTCCACTAGCACTGCCCCTCTTGTTGACCCCTGAGCAAACGTGGGAAGCAGACTGTAAAGAAGACTACGAAGAAGACTATGAAGAAGACTATGAAGAAGACTATGAAGAAGACTATGAAGAAGACTATGAAGAAGACTACGAAGAAGACTATGAAGAAGACTACGAAGAAGACTTTGAAGAAGACTATGAAGAAGACTATGAAGAAGACTATGAAGAAGACTACGAAGAAGACTATGAAGAAGACTACGAAGAAGAAAGCGTGGAAGAGAGATGTGATAAGGACTAGACAAGTGAGTTAACGGAAAGATAAATAAGAGAAAGATACAATGAGATAAATAAAACAGTGAGACAAATTATGATCGCGGTAAAAGAAAGAGAGGATAAAGAAAGTGAAAGATAAAGGAGAGGTTTAAAGAGAAAGGAATAATGAGAGAAAAAGGAGAAGATAAGAGACGAAATGAGAGAAATGCGGCAAAAGAGAGGAAGGAACCAGTGGGAACGGTGGAAAAATATACATATATAAATGGGGGAGGAAGGAACAGAACAAGGAAGATAGGGAGGGAGGGAGGGAGGGAGGAAAAGAACAAGGAAGGTAGGGAGGCAGGAAAGAGATGGAGGGAGGGAGGGAGGAAGGGAGGGAGGGAGGGAGGGAGGAAAAGAACAAGGAAGGTAGGGAGGCAGGAAAGAGATGGAGGTAGGGAGGAAGGGAGGGAGGGAGGGAGGAAAAGAACAAGGAAGGTAGGGAGGCAGGAAAGAGAGGGAGGGAGGGAGGGAGGTAGGGAGGGAGGGAGGGAGGGAGGAAGGGAGGGAGGGAGGCAGGGAGGAGAAGTCCCAGGAAGGTAGGGACGCACGAAAGAGATGGAGGGAGGAAGGAGGAGGGAGGGAGGGAGGAAAAGAACAAGGAAGGTAGGGAGGCAGGAAAGAGAGGGAGGTAGGGAGGAAGGGAGGGAGGGAGGGAGGAAAAGAACAAGGAAGGTAGGGAGGCAGGAAAGAGATGGAGGGAGGGAGGGAGGAAAAAGATGGAGGGAGGGAGAGGAGGAGGAATGAGAAGGCAGAAAAGGCACGCGCACACACACACACACACACACACACACACACACACACACACACACACACACACACACACACGCCGGAGAAGAACCAGCGTGGGGAAGCAGACCATAAAGGTGCCGGCAGGTAAGGACACGAATCACTCATTACGAGGCATACGATCCAAGCAGCTTCTGGTTAATGACGGGGTAATGACCTGTGACCTGATGGCGGAGGACTCGGTGAGGGCAATGATGGACTGGGTTAACGAAGAGATAATGGAGTAGCTAATGGCTGATGAAAGTAAGGGGTGAGTAATGACGTCCTTTAATTAACGAGGGAAAGGAGTGGTGATGGAGTGGTGCAACGATGTAATGACTAACGACGGGTGCTTTAGCGAGGAGGGAGACATGACACTGGTTTAACGATGAAAACCAGAAGACTTAGTGGCTTAACGAGAGCTTGGAGTAATGACACAGTGACTTAACGAGATGACAGTGTAACGGCGGAGTGGTTTAACGATTGGAACGAGTATTGATGTAGTGGCTTAACGAGAGCTTGGAGTAATGACAGTGACTTAACGAGATGACAGTGTAACGACGGAGTGGTTTAACGATTGGAACGAGTATTGGTGTAGTGGTTTAACGAGAGCTTGGAGTAATGACAGTGACTTAACGAGATGACAGTGTAACGACGGAGTGGTTTAACGATTGGAACGAGTATTGGTGTAGTGGCTTAACGAGAGCTTGGAGTAATGACAGTGACTTAACGAGATGACAGTGTAACGACGGAATGGTTTAACGAGTGGAGCGAGTTATGACCTAGTGGCTTAACGAGCTTGGAGTAATGACAGTGACTTAACGAGATGACAGTGTAACGACGGAATGGTTTAACGAGTGGAGCGAGTAACGACATAGTGGCTTAACGAGAGCTTGGAGTAATGACAGTAACAACGGAGTGGTTTAACGAAAAGGGAATAATCATGGAGAGGTTTTAGCGTCTTCCATTTAGCGTAACCCGTTTCTGGGTCGTGATCTGTAGAGTCCCTCATAGAGCCCCGACAACCTAAGATTTGGACGCCATTATTGGCCCTGTGTTTTCGCCGCGCTTTTCAAACATTAGCACTACCGGCGAAAACAGGGCCAATAATGGCGTCCAAATCTTAGGCTGTCGGGACTCTATCTATCAAGGGACTCTACAGATCACGACCCAGAAACGGGTTACGCTAAATGGAAGACGCTATTAAACGAAAGGTGACTTATAACGAAGTGGTTTAACGAGGTAATGGGGTAATGGGAAAATAAACGAAAAGAGTGACTCAATAATAATATGTAGCGGAGTTGTGAGCAGGGAGTAACAAGAGGAGTTTTAATGGTAGTGTATGGATGGAATGGGAAGTGCGGGTAGGAGTGGGGAAGATTTGAAAGGGAAAGAGAAAGTAAGGAAGGAGTAGGAAGGAGTAGGAATAGAAAAGGAAAAGTAGGAAAGGAGTAGGTAAGAGATGGATGGAGTAGGGAGAATATGGATGGAGAAAAGATGAGGAGGGATGGAGTAGGGGAGTATTTATGGAGTAGGAAAGAAGTAGATGGAGTATGGGTGAAAAAGTGGAAGTAATAAGGGAACAGAAGGAGTAGGGGAGTAAGGATTAAATAAAGGGAGAACGGACGGCTGGAAGGGAGTAGGGAGTGAATGAATGAAATAAGGCAACTAAAGGAGTAAAAAAGGGAGTAGGGGAGAGTAAGGTCAAAGCAAAGGGAGAAAGAAAGGGTAAAGAAGGGAGTAACAAGGGAGACTATGGGAGTAAGGAAGGTACTGAGGGGGTAAAAGGATGGAGTAGGAAGGGAGTAGGGAGTGGAGGGAGTGGAGGGAGTATTTCAAGGGCAGTAAGACCAAGGCGACCGTGACCATGCAACCCAAATGAGTCAGGGAGGAAAGGAGAGAGGGAGAGAGTGGGGGAAAGAGAGGGAGGAAGGGAGAGAGGGAGAGAGTGGGGGAAAGAGAGGGAGGGAGGGAGGGAGAGAAGGGAGGAAGGAAGCAGTGGAAATGGAAAAAATATATATTTAAATGGGGGAGGAAAGAAAAGAACAAAGAAGAGAGGGAGGGAGGAAAGAGATGGAGAAATGGAGGGAAGGAGGGAGGGAATGAGAAGGGAGAATAAGGAAGGGAAGGGGAGCGGAGAAGAGGAGGAAGAGGTAGGGAGAGGAAAAGGATAGAACGAATGAAGGGAATAAGAGAAGGGGAGAATGGGAGTGGGAGAGGGAAGAGGGAAACTAAAGGGAGAGGAAGAAAGGAGAGGTAAAAGAGGAGGAAGAGGAAGAGGAGGAGGAAGAGGAGGAAGGGGAAGTGGTGAGTCACGAGTCACGCTAAACAGTGTGTGTGTGTGTGAGTGTGTGTGTGTGTGTGTGTGTGTGTGTGTGTGTGTGTGTGTGTGTGTGTGTAGTTCCCGCTGTGGTTGGGAGGGGGGGCGGGGTGGTTATAGGGGTGGGGGTGGCGGGAAGACATGGGAGGGGGAGGATAGGCGGTAAGGGGATGGGGGAGGAAGCGTGACAAGGTGAAGGGAAGGGAGTGTGTTTCATCATGTGAGGGAGGGAGAGAGGAGGAGGAGGAGGAGGAGGAGGAGGAGCAGGAGGAGGAGGAGGAGGAGGAGGAGGAGGAGGAGGAGGTACAAGTAAATGGGAAGAAATAGGAATATGAGATGAAAGGTATGGGTCATGAGAGAGAGAGAGAGAGAGAGAATGTGGATGACGTTGGGAAATGCCTTTGTCATGCGGTGGACTAATACAGAGTGACGTCAATGATGATGATGATGATGATGATGATGATGATGATGGTGGTGGTGGTGGTGGTGATGATGACGATGATGGTGGTGGTGGTGATGACGATGGTGGTGGTGGTGGTGATGACGATGATGGTGGTGGTGGTGATGACGATGATGGTGGTGGTGGTGGTGGTGATGACGATGGTGGTGGTGGTGACGGTGGTGGTGATGACGATGATGGTGGTGGTGGTGATGTGCTCCAGGATTAGTCAAAATACTAGTGACAGAACACATGATAACGAAATCCTGTCACTTAATCAATCAATGGGGGCGCATCACCTCGCTTACCCTACGACGCCAAGCCCGTCTCCACACCGGCCCCCTTCCCATCCCGAGTACCTCATGGCAGGATCTATCGATTTGCTCAAGTCACGAACTCAGTGGGCGTCCCCTTGGCCTCCGCCGTAAGACTTCTGGCGAGACCCACCTTTGTTCTGCACTCGCTGCCAAGGTGTGTGAATTTTTTTTAACCCCTTGACTATGAATTTCCTACAAGAAGACATCACCAAGCTACAGGAATGAAACAAAAAGTGGCTGCTACAATTCAATGAAGAAAAATGTAAAGTCATGCACCTTGCGACGGGATATCCAGTAAACCAATACCACATGGGAAACACTCCACTATCCACCACAGAGGCAGAGAAAGACCTGGGAGTATATGTTAGCAGGCTACCAGTGAAACCCAAATCCGTGCCAATCGCAGCGGACTGGGAAAGAACTTTATGTCTTCGCCACACGCACGAACACACTGTACTGTTTCATCCAGCGTGGACAGCGCATTAACATGATTCCTTAAATCCGCCCTGACCCAGAGACGAAGACACGCCGCAGAAACATAATTAGTCAGGGAGTCAATGTTGCCGAGGCTCAGAAAAGAAAACTGTCCATCAGCGCTTCATGCGTCACCGCGACGCGCGCTCCAGGGCTGGGCCGCGGCGGGATTATGCGATTAGCGAAAATGAGCTTTATCCCGAAACTTTACTAAAGGGATTAAAAGCGACGTGAGGCAAGCAGGGCCGACACAAGGAAGCTATAAAGTAATTAATTAGTGTCACGAGGCAGTAATTTGAATAAAAAATATCCATAATGGCAAACATATGAATAAATAAATACGAATGTTAACAAAATAAGCAAAAAAATATATACTAACATAAAAATAGACAAGAAAGAAATGATTAAATAAGGGCAAACAAATTAAAGATAAACGAAGGAGTAAACGAAGAAACCATAAAAAACAAGTAAAACAGATAAATATAATAATAATAATAATAATAATAATAATAATAATAACAACAACAACAACAACAATGACAATCTGTACCAACAACCATCACCACCACCAATAACAACAACAACAACAACAACAACAACAACACCCTCAAGGCCTCATCAAACATGCAGACGACACACTAAAAACGAAGAGCTTACGGCCGTATGTGTGTGTGTGTGTGTGTGTGTGTGTGTGTGTGTGTGTGTGTGTGTGTGTGTGTGTGTGTGTGTGTGTGTGTGTGTGTGTCAATATTTGCTACAGGCTATCAGTGGGCGGTGGAGAGTTGTGGAGGGGAGGGGGGAGAGAGGGGTCTTGAAGTGGGGTGGAAGTGGAGGTGGTGAATAAGTGGGTGGTGGGTGGATAGATGTGGGTGGGAGAGTCTTGAAGTGGGTAGAGGTGTAGGTGGTGAATAAGTGGGTGGTGGGTGGGTGGAAGTGGGTGGGAGAGTGGGTGGAGGTGGATGGGACAGTGGGAGGTGTAGGTGGGTGGATGGTTGTGGGCGGTGGTTGTGGTGCTGAAGTGGATGTATGGACTAAGGTGGTAAGTGGTGGGTGGTTTTAAGTGGGTGGTGGTGGTGAAGGTGGAGGATGCGGAGTGATGGAAAATGGGCGGTGGGTGGAAGGTAGGTGGAGGTGGGTGCTTGTGGTGGTGGTGGAGTTGAAGGTCATATGATATTGACAGTGGATGGCGAACATGACCTCTGACCTTTTCTGACCTAACTTGACCTACCTACCTCGCAGCTCCTCCTTCGCTAGACTCCGTGACCTGGAGCCTACTCGTGACCCCGGCCTTCCCACGTCCTGCCCACCTGCTAGTGACCTTCAACCTGCTTAATCCCATCCTACAACGTTGACCCCGATGACGAGTGACCTTAAAATTACTATTCCGACCTTCTCTTTAGGCCATGTTATGAAGTCTTGCGTTTTGACCTTATAAATATCGTTACGACCTTTCCTATATGCCATGATGTGAAGCCTAATGGTTTGACCTTATTTATATTGTTACGATCTTCCTGACCTTTCCATACGGCCCTGACCTCAACCCTTTAAGTACCTGGAGGGAAGAGTAAAGGAAGAAGGGAGGAAGGATAGAAGATAGGAGAGATAGAAAGGGAAGAAGATTGTGCATTAGGAAGAAGATAGGAAAAGTAGAGGATGAGAAAGATGGAAGGGGAAGGAGGTTATGAGTCCAAGGGAAGAATAAGGTGAGGGGAAGAAGATAGGGAAGAAGTAGGAAAAAAAAGGAAGGAGAAAAGGAAAGAAGAATAGGGTGAGGGGAAGAAGGAAGGGAAGAAGTAGGAAAAGAAAGAGGAAATGGGAGGGAGAGAAGGGAAGATTATGTGTCTAAGGAAAGAATAAGATGCGGGGAAGAAGATAGAGAAAAAGAAGGAAAAGAAAGAGGAAGGGGGAAGAAGAGGGAAGGGGAGGGTTAAGGGGCTAAAGAAAGAACAAGGTGACTTGAAGAAGATAGAGAAAAAGAAGGAAAAGAAAGAGGAAGAAGGGGAAAGGGGATGATTATGGGTCTAAAGAAAGAACAAGGAGAAAAAGATAGAGAAGTAGGATAAGAAAGAGGAAGGGGAAGAAGAGGGAAGAACAAGATGAGAGGAAAAAGGTAAGGAACGAGTAGGAAAGAGGAAGGGGGAGAGGGAAGGGGAAGGTTATATGTCCAAGGTTATACTTAAGTAAGGGGAAGAGGATAAGGAAGGAAAAACACATAATACATAATATATCTGTAAACCTCTTCCCTTCCTCCTCTCCTATATACCAACGCCCTGCCCCGTACTCACCAACACACCAACCCTACACTTTCCATACATTCAACATTATATATCAATTCACCCAAGAAACACCCCTCACTTTTTCCCCCACGCACACTCAACCACCACCACCCCTCTTTCCCCTCCCCTCTCAGACCACCACTTCAACCTAACAACCTGCCCCCTTCACCCCCTTCCCCTCCCTCCCCCCCTTACCTGGCCACCCCAAAACACTAATTGCTGCAGCGGCCCACCTGAGGCACCCTGGACCTGCGGGGGTGCTCCAGGTAATGGCGGGGAGGAGGAGGAGGAGGAGGAGGAGGAGGAGAAGGAGGAAAAGAGAAGGAGATTGACCAGAGAAAATGGAGGAGTAAAAGGATGAGAATAGGTGAAGATAGGAAGAGAAGGAGGAGGAGGAGGAAAAAATAGAAATGCTAGAAGGAAAAATGACAAAAGAAAATAAGAGGAAGCAGGAAGGTGTGAAAAGGGGGAAGAAATAGAGGAGGAGGAGGAGGAGGAGGAGGAAAGAAGAGAAGAAAACATTTAGAAGGTTGACCAGAAAAAAAAATGGAAAAATAAGTAGGAAGAGGAGGAAGGAGAAGAAGAGAGGGAAGAAAGGAGGAAGAGGAGGAAAAAGAGAAGGAGAAAAAGGGAAAAGGGAAGAAAACGTTAGAAAAAGGAGACTTTAAAGACTAAAAAATGGAAGGGAGTTAGAAAGAAGAGGAAGGTGAGAAAGAAGGAAGAAGGGGAAAGGAAGAAGGAAGAGAGGGAAGGATAATCAGAAGCAAAAGGAAGAGGAAGAGGAGGAAGAAGAGGAAGAAGAGGAGGAGGAGGAAAATCAGTAGGTCGGAGGGAAGATTAAGACTGTTCAAACACAAATATTTTCAGGTGTTGAGTCTCCTAAAACGAAGGAAGGAAGGAAGGAAGGAAGGAAGGAAGGGAGGGAGGAAGGAAGGAAGGAAGGAAGGAAGGAAGGAAGAAAGGAAGGAGATGAAGAGAAGGGAGGGGATGGAGGAAGGAAAGAAAGTAGGGAAGGAAGGAAGGAAGGAAGGAAGGAAGGAAGGAGATGAAGAGGGAAGGAAGGAAGGAAAGAAAGGAGGAAGGAAGGAAGGAAGGAAGGAAGAAAGAAAGAAAGGAAAGAAAAAAATACGACTATCACCTCCAACCTTCCTCCTCCTCCTCCTCCTCCTTTTTCTTCTTCTTCTTCTTCTTCTTCTCTTTTCCCTCCTCCTCCTCCTCCTCGTCCTCCTTCTCCTTCTCCTCAATGACCCACCAGGAAGAAATATGGAGAGAGAGAGAGAGAGAGAGAGAGAGAGAGAGAGAGAGAGAGAGAGAGAGAGTGTTTGTGTGTGCGTTTGTCGTTTAATAATGTTCAAATAAGTCATTTCTCTCCTCCTTCTCTCCTCCCTTCCCTCCAGTTCTCTTCTCTTCCCTCTTCCCTCCTCTTTCTTACCTCCAGTTTTAGCTTTTTTTCTTCCTTCGTACTTTTCTTTTAATCACTTCGCATGTCTTCCTTTTTTCTTCCTTTCTTCTTCTTCTTCTTCCCTTCTTCTTTTCTTCCTCTTCCTAGTTTCCTTTCTCAATGCTTTTTTATTTCCTATCTTCTTTCTCTTTCTTTATTTTTATCCTTGTTCCCATGATCCCCCCCCCCTCTCTCTCTCTCTCTCTCTCTCTCTCTCTCTCTCTCTCTCTCTCTCTCTCTTGCATACCTTCTCTTTTTCCTTTCTTTCTTTCTTTCTTTCTTTCTTTCTTTCTTTCTTTCTTCCTTCCTCCCTTCTTTCCGTCTTTTCCTTCCTTCCTTCCTTCCTTCCTTCCTTCCCTTCCCTTCCTCATCAGATAATTCCTTCCCTAATCTTCTCCTTCTTTCACTTTCTCTCCTTCCTCTTTTTCCTTCTTCCCTTCTCTTTTTCTTCTCCTTTCTTTTGTACTTCTCTTCCTATTCCTCTTATTCTGTCCTTTCGTCTTCATTCCTTCTTCTCATCCCATCACTTGTCTTCTCTCCCTTCCTCTTCCTCTCATCTTCCCCTCCATTCCTCTTTAGTCTTTCATTCTCATCTTTCCTCCTCTTCCTCTACTCTCCTTCCTTCCCTTCCTTCCATTTCCTTTCTTATCTCTCCCACTTCCTCCACTTTACTTCTCTCATCCATCCCTCTTCCATCCACCGCCACCACTTCACCACCTCCACCTCCTCCTCCTCCTCCTCCTCCCTAATAGGCGACCCTAACTCAAAGGAGAAATCAAAGAGGGTGAAAACTAAAGTGGAGAGAGAGAGAGAGAGAGAGAGAGAGAGAGAGAGAGAGAGAGAGAGAGAGAGAGTGTGTGTGTGTGTGTAGGTAGATGAGTGATTAGAAAGAAAAGAAGGAAGGAAGGAAGGAAGGAAGGAAGGAGGGAAGGAAGGAAGGAAGGAAGGTCAGCAGGGAGGAAGAAGGGAGGAATCGAAGGGAAAGTAGGGAGAGAAGAGAGAATGAAGAGGAGGAAAGAGGGAGGAAGGGAGAAGAGGAGGGAGGAGGAGGAGTATAGGCCTATTGATTTCCTCCAGGCATGCTTTGATCCTCCTCTTCCTCCCTCCTTCCTCCTCTTCCTCCTATTCTCCTCTCCTCCTATTTTCCTCCCCATTCCCTTATTTCCTCCCTTTAAATTTCCCTTCTATTTTCCTTTCTTTCCATTTTCTTCCTTATTCCTTTATCTTTACAGTATTTGCTCCTATCTCTCTCTCTCTCTCTCTCTCTCTCTCTCTCTCAGTCTGTTTAGCATTTAAAATTGTTTCCCCTGGAGAGATAGATAGAGAGAGAGAGATAGATAGATAGAGATAGAGAGACTTATGGTGTGTGTGTGTGTGTGTGTGTGTGTGTGTGTGTGTGTGTGTGGAGGCAAAACGCACACAGACCTGAAAAGAGAAAGGAAAAAAATATTAGACAGTGAACGTACACACACACACACACACACACACACACACATACACACACACACACACACACACACACACACACACACACACAACACACACACACAATTGATCAACACTTCCGGTCACGCAACATTCCAAACGCCCCCCTCCTCCCCTACCCCCTTTTCCCGCTGCATTCCATTCCATTCCCTTCCATTCCCGGCCATTCCATTCCCTTTTACTTTCATTCCCTATCATTCCACGCCATTCCCTTCCATTCCTTACTATTCCCGCTCATTCCATTCCCTATCCCTACCATTCCCTATCATTCTCAACCATTCTCTACCATCCCATTGCCTACCATTCTCTACCATCCCAATACCTTCCATTCCCGACCATTCCATCCCTTTTCTTTACATTTCCTACCATTCCATATTATTGAGCATTTTGGCACCCAGGAACACACACATGACAAGGCTTTCATAGTATCTCTGAGGATTTCCAGGGGTACTTTTATGCCCCTGGTGGTAGTCTAACCCTTCTTCTGTACCATGCACCTAAGAAAGACCCATTGGACAAGGCTTTCCTAGGATTTATGAGCATTTCCAGAGGTACTTTTATGCCCTTGGTGGTAGTTTAACCCTTCCTTTGTACCATGAACCTAAGAAACACACATTTGACGAGGCTTTCCAAGGATTTCTGAGCATTTCCAGAGG
>NC_066513.1:1028180-1030680 GCF_024679095.1 Eriocheir sinensis
GTGGGAGGGAGGGAGGAGGAAACATGGGGGTGAGAGGAGGTATATGCGTATAAGTGTGTGTGGGCGTGTGAGTGGGAGAGAGTGGGAATGAGTGGGAAGG
This sequence comes from Eriocheir sinensis, assembly GCF_024679095.1. Classification (NCBI taxonomy): domain Eukaryota; kingdom Metazoa; phylum Arthropoda; class Malacostraca; order Decapoda; family Varunidae; genus Eriocheir; species Eriocheir sinensis. The sequence continues at coordinate 1,028,281 of NC_066513.1, forward strand.
GTAATGGGGAGTCTAAGGGGAAAGGGGGTGAGTGGGGAAAAGGGAGGAGAGGGGAGAGGGATTGGAATATTTATGAGTATGAGTGAAAGGAGGAGATGGAGAAGATGCAGGGAGGGATGCTGGTGAAAGAAGATGAAGGTGGAAGATAAGGGGATGCTGGTGCGAGAGATGGAAGAGGGGTGAGAGGAGATGAAGAAGGAGATGAGGGGAAGGATGCTGGTGAGAGAAGATGAAGGTATAAGATGAAGAAAGTGAGAGAAGATGAAGAAAGCGAAGGTAAGATATGTGAAGCTGAAGAAGACAAGGTGAAGGAGGAGGATGAAGGGACAGGTGAAGGGATTAGGGGAAGATGAAGGGGTAAGAAAAGATAGAGGCAGGACTAGTGAAGATGGGAAGAAAGTGAAGGTGGTGAAAATGAAGAAGACAGGAGAAGGCGAAGGAGGATGAAGGAGATGAAGGAATAAGTGAAGGAAGATGAAGGAGGTAAGAAAAAGATGAAGAGGTCAGGAATAGTGAAGATGGGAATGAACTGAAGGACCCAAGAAAGGATGGAGAGATGAAGAGAAGGGGAAAGATGGGAGACTGAGGGAGGAAAAGGAGGAAGGGAGAGAAGATGAAGGGACAGAAGGCAAAGAGAAAAGAGGAAGGAAGAAATGAAGGGAAAGAAGACAAAGAAAGAAGAGGAAGGGATAAATGAAGGGAAAGGAGATGATGGGTGAAGGTAAGGAGGAGAAGGCTGTCTATTGGTAAGGTGTGTACGTGTGTGTGTGTGTGTGTGTGTGTGTGTGTGTGTGTGTGTGTGTGTGTTACTCTACGTATACTCACTCTTCCTCCATCGTTTCTTTTACCTCCTTAACTCATTTTCATCTTTTCCTCATTTTTACTTTTTTTCTCATTTTCTTTCCTCTCGGCCACTCACGCCACACCATCCTCGGCGACTCACGTACCTGTGGAAGAGAGTAACACAGGTGAGACAACAGGTACACACAATAATTCGGGGCGTAATACATTATACTTCACTTATAACACATTAAGCAATACATGAAGCAAGGCGACCGCGTGAGGAATTCTGGGGCTATTGTCGGGGCAGGATGAAGCACACGACCACCAGGCAGAGGGAGTGACGTTGGGAAAGGCCTTTGTTATGCAGTAGAGATTAGTGAAGGATGATGATAATGATGATGATGATGATTAGTAGTGGTAGTAGAAGTAACAGAAATGATGGATGTTGTAATAGTAAAAGTAGTATTAGTAGTAGTGGTAGTAGAATTAGCTGCAGTAGTAGTGGTAGTAGTAGTAGTAGTAGTAGTAGTAGTAGTAGTAGTAGTAGTAGTAGCAGTAGTAGTAGTAGTAGTAGTAGTAGTAGTAGTAGTAGTAAGAGCGACTAATGCACACCTTCATAAGCGCTTCCCATGGCATCAACAACAACAACAACAACAACAACAACAAGACACCCAATAAATAAAAAACGAAAAGAAAAACTAAAACCAGAGAAAAACAATCACCGAACGATCCATATTAAACACCACTTTCTATGTAAAAAACACACACACACACAGCGAACATTAACATACAAACACAAAGGCATGAGAGAGAGAGAGAGAGAGAGAGAGAGAGAGAGAGATTACCATACTTCCGTGTAAAGCAAAACATCAAGACAAAGAGGAGATGGAAGATAAGAAAGAAGAGGAGGAAGGGAAAGGGAAGAAAAGGAAGAAAAAAGGAAGATAATTACGAGAGATTACATCAGGACGATTACAGGAGAGAGAGAGAGAGAGAGAGAGAGAGAGAGAGAGAGAGAGAGAGAGAGAGACCTTGAAATCGCGGCATGTCAACCATAACTTCCTGTCTGCTTCCCGTATCTCTTTGTCTACACGTTTCCTACCTGTATGTATGTATGCATGTGTATGTATGTATGTGTATGTATGTATGTATGTATGTATGTACCTCCACTACTGACAATCCTTTCTTTTGTTTGTTTTATTGTTTTTCTTCGCGGGATTGTGTCTGTTTCCTTGTCTATTTTCTTGTGTGCGTGTGTGTGTGTGTGTGTGTGTGTGTGTGTGTGTGTGTGTGTGTGTGTGTGTGTGTACAAGTAAGTGCGTGGCGTGACAGTATTCTTCTTAAGTGTGTCCATCAAGGTGTACATAAGCAGGTAATAAGTATGTAAGTGTTAAGTGATAAAGTGAGGGCGAGAAGTGGTAGGATACTTGGGCTAATGTGTGTGTGTGTGTGTGTGTGTGTGTGTGTGTGTGTGTGTGTTGTATTACTTTGCTGTGACACGAAGGAGTGGTAGTAATATTGCCTAAGTGTGTGTGTGTGTGTGTGTGTGTGTGTGTGTGTGTGTGTGTGTTAGAGGCGTCTGGAAACATTAACATCACCACCATATTTTTATCAATG